>NC_089841.1:170265054-170522554 GCF_035609145.1 Eleutherodactylus coqui
GATCTGCCCGTGTTTCTGTACGATAAGACAGCCTGCACTGCAGGTGCAGACGACTCTCCGCTCCGCCCAGAAGATAGAACACATGGCCGGCCATGGAGCCAGTCATGCAGAGAGACGTCCGCACGCGGTGCAGCCGTCTTATCGTACAGAAACACGGGCAGATCGGTGAGCCCTAAATCTGATGCATGTAGAGACAACTCTGTGCAACATATCGAAGCAGAGTTATATGGTGCAGGTGCTGAAAGAGACCAAGCTAATAGTATGGGATGGATGCACTATGGCTCATAAAGGTGGAGTTGAAGTGCTCAGTAGAACGCTGAAAGATGCAGTATAAGGCCAAATGATGGCTTAATAGTGAGGTGTTACAGTTCTCTTAGCTGGAGACTTTTGGCAAACTTTACCAGTCATGCCCAGGGGAACACGAGCCGATGAAGTAAGGTCATATTTAAAATCTTCATATTTGTGGCTGTTATAGTAATAATATATGTATTCTATTGTATAAATATCTTTTCATATGTTTGTCACATCAGCCTATGCAAACACGAAGATAGATAGATAGATAGATAGATAGATAGATAGAGGTATATCTAACTTATTAGTAAATAGCTAGCATCTAAATGGTTAATTATTTCATGTTATACACTGGTATGTATTAGATGCTGGCACATACTCCTACATATCCTTCCCTAGCTTAGGAATGCCCTGAGATAGTGGGCTCTGACCCCTTCATTCGAAGCGGAACTATTAAAACAATGAACACAGAATAAGCCTATTCTCTCTTTTAAGTTTTGTTTTTTAGGAATCACGTGTTTAGCAGTAACACACACCTTAAGGCATTAATATATATTAAACCTTTAGCACCTAGAGCAAATCATGAGTTCTTATAACTATAGGGGGGGTGAAGGGGGCGTATATTTCTGATCTAGGGTATATTTGTACCGTGAAGATGATAATAAAGACAGAAGAGCTTCATTGTCATATGATACTAGCTGGTGTCATGTGTCAGGGATTTGTATATACATATTATACATATAATTCAGAGCAGGCGATGAAAGAAGCTTGCCCTAATAACAGAAGCTTGCCCTAATAACAAATATGAGAGTTCACTTAAGAGTTGACGCTTCTGATGGGCATTTTTCAGAGATGTTAGATAAAATAAGAGACAGAGAAAACTCTACATTTCAAGGTACGATCATCATAACACCAGGCTTAGCCATAGTGGTGACATCTCTTACAGAATTGACTGCTAAGGTGTACCCTGACATCTCTAACATCAAAGCGAAGCCTGTAAATTGGTTATGCAAACGTGCGATTTTTAACTCCCGAAAATGACAAATCAGCTGCTTTTAATGATCTTTTGTGGAAATCATTCAAAGGAGAAGAAATACAATATAAGTCTATAGATTCACTACTAGAAACTGATGATGCAGTAAACTATCCCGTGGAATTCCTAAACACCCTCAACCCAGTCGGTGTCCCTCCACATAACCTCATTTTTAAGATTAGCACACCAGTTATGCTATTAAGAAACCTAAACCCTCCAAAATTAGGTAATGGCACCAGACTGCAAATAAAAGTTCTCCATTGAAATGTTATCAAGGCCACAGTCATCATTGTCTGTACTAAAGCGGAAACTGTATTCGTACCAGGAATACCGTTAATACCCACTGAGTACCCGTTTTAGTTCAAAAGACTGCAGTTCCCCCTCAAGGTCTGCTTTGCAATTTCAATCAATAAATCACAGGGGCAATCGTTGTAGGTATCCAAAATAGACACGAGGAGGACTGTTTTTCACATGGTCAGTCCTATGTGGCCTGTTTCAGAGTGAGTTTCACTTGCAGTCTGGTGATCCTTACACCTGAAGGTACTACTATAAATGTAATTTACAAAGAGGTCCTTCACTAATCAGGATTAGTGAAGGACCTCTTATAATACAGGGATTATGATAAAGGTTTATATAATAAAGAGACACCAAAGATATATGATAGAGAAAGATAAAGGTTTATGATGTAAGTTAATTAGTAGAGATGAGCGAGCACCAAAATGCTCGGGTGCTCGTTACTCGGGACGAAAATTTCGCGATGCTCGAGGGTTCGTTTCGAATAATGAACCCAATTGAAGTCAATGGGCGACCCAAGCATTTTTGTATATCGCCGATGCTCGCTAAGGTTTTCATTTGTGAAAATCTGGGCAATTCAAGAAAGTGATGGGAACGACACAGCAACGGATAGGGCAGGCGAGGGGCTACATGTTGGGCTGCATCTCAAGTTCCCAGGTCCCACTATTAAGCCACAATAGCGGCAAGAGTGGGCCCCCCCCCTCCCAACAATTTTTACTTCTGAAAAGCCCTCATTAGCAATGCATACCTTAGCTAAGCACCACACTACCTCCAACAAAGCACAATCACTGCCTGCATGACACTCCGCTGCCACTTCTCCTGGGTTACATGCTGCCCAACCCCCCCCCCCCCCGCACGACCCAGTGTCCACAGCACACACCAAATTGTCCCTGCGCAGCCTTCAGCTGCCCTCATGCCACGCCACACTCATGTCTATTTATAAGTGTGTCTGCCATGAGGAGGAAGCGCAGGCACACACTGCAGAGGGTTGGCATGGCTAGGCAGCGACCCTCTTTAAAAGGGGCAGGACGATAGCCCACAATGCTGTACAGAAGCAGTGAGAAATATAATCCTGTGCCACCACCATCAGGAGCTGCACACGTGGGCATAGCAATGGGGAACCTATGTGCCACACACTATTCATTCTGTCAAGGTGTCTGCATGCCCCAATCAGACCGCGGTTTTTTATAAATAGTCACAGGCAGGTACAACTCCGCAATGGGAATTCCGTGTGCACCCACAGCATGGGTGGCTCCCTGGAACCCACCAGCTGTACATAAATGTATCCCATTGCAGTGCCCTGGACAGCAGAGCTAACGTCAGATTAAATGCAGGTGGGCTTCGGCCCACACTGCATGCCCCAAACTGACCGGGGTTTTTAATTCATAGACACAGGCAAGTACAACTCCCTATTGTGAAGTCCCTGTGGACCGACAGCATGGGTGGGTGCCAGGAAGCCACCGGCGGCACATAAATATATCCCATTGCATTGCCCATCACAGCTGAGGTAGTAATGTCGTGCGTAATACAGGTGGGCTTCGGCCCACACTGCATGCCCCAGTCAGACTGGGGTTCTTTAGAAGTGGACACATGCAGTTACAACTCCGTGTGGACCGACAGCATAGGTGGCTCCCTGGAACCCACCGGTGGTACATAAATATATCCCATTGCAGTGCCCAGCACAGCTGAGGTAACGTCAGCTTTAATGCAGGTGGGCAAAAAATTAATTGGATTACACTGTAGGCGAGGGCCCCAAAAAATTGGTGTACCAACAGTACTAATGTACCTCAGAAAAATTGCCCATGCCCGACCAAGAGGGCAGGTGAAACCCATTAATCACTCTGGTTAATGTGGCTTAATTTGTAACTAGGCCTGGAGGCAGCCCAGTTAAAATAAAAATTGGTTCAGGTGCAAGTTTCAACGCTTTAATGAGCATTGAAACGTATAAAAATTGTTTACAAAAATTATATGACTGAGCCTTGTGGGCCTAAGAAAAATTGCCCGTTCGGCGTGATTAGGTGAGGTTTCAGGAGGAGGAGCAGGAGGAGGAGGATGAATATTATACACAGATTGATGAAGCAAAAATGTCCCCGTTTTTGATGGTGATAGAGAACGATGCTTCCATCCGCGGGTGCAGCCTACGTATTGCTAAGGTATCGCTGCTGTCTGCTGGTGGAGAAGAGAAGTCTGGGGAAATCCAGGCTTTGTTCATCTTGATGAGTGTAAGCCTGTCGGCACTGCCGGTTGACAGGCGGGTACGCTTATCTGTGATGATTCCCCCAGCCGCACTAAACACCCTCTCTGACAAGATGCTAGCCGCAGGACAAGCAAGCACCTCCAGGGCATACAGCGCGAGTTCAGGCCACGTGTCCAGCTTCGACACCCAGTAGTTGTAGGGGGCAGAGGCGTCACGAAGGACGGTCGTACGATCGGCTACGTACTCCCTCACCATCCTTTTACAGTGCTCCTGCCGACTCAGCCTTGACTGGGGAGCGGTGACACAGTCTTGCTGGGGAGCCAGAAAGCTGTCAAAGGCCTTAGAGAGTGTTCCCCTGCCTGTGCTGTACATGCTGCCTGATCTCCGCGCCTCCCCTGCTACCTGGCCATCGGAACGGCGCCTTCTGCCACTAGCGCTGTCGGATGGGAATTTTACCATCAGCTTGTCCGCCAGGGTCCTGTGGTATAGCATCACTCTCGAACCCCTTTCCTTTTCGGGTATCAGAGTGGAAAGGTTCTCCTTATACCGTGGGTCAAGCAGTGTGTACACCCAGTAATCCGTAGTGGCCAGAATGCGTGTAACACGAGGGTCACGAGAAAGGCATCCTAACATGAAGTCCGCCATGTGTGCCAGGGTACCTGTACGCAACACATGGCTGTCCTCACTAGGAAGATCACTTTCAGGATTCTCCTCCTCCTCCTCCTCCTCAGGCCATACACGCTGAAAGGATGACAGGCAAGCAGCATGGGTACCCTCAGCAGTGGGCCAAGCTGTCTCTTCCCCCGCCTCCTCATCCTCCTCATTCTCCTCCTCCTCCTCCTCAACGCGCTGAGATATAGACAGGAGGGTGCTCTGACTATCCAGCGACATACTGTCTTCCCCCGGCTCTGTTTCCGAGCGCAAGGCGTCTGCCTTTATGCTTTGCAGGGAACTTCTCAAGAGGCATAGCAGAGGAATGGTGACGCTAATGATTGCAGCATCCCCGCTCACCATCTCGGTAGACTCCTCAATGTTTCCAAGGACCTGGTAGATGTCTGCCAACCAGGCCCACTTTTCTGTAAAGAATTGAAGAGGCTGACTCCCACTGCGCCGCCCATGTTGGAGTTGGTATTCCACTATAGCTCTACGCTGCTCATAGAGCCTGGCCAACATGTGAAGCGTAGAGTTCCACCATGTGGGCACGTCGCACAGCAGTCGGTGCACTGGCAGATTAAACCGATGTTGCAGGGTGCGCAGAGTGGCAGCGTCCGTGTGGGACTTGCGGAAATGTGCGCAGAGCCGGCGCACCTTTCCGAGCAGGTCTGACAAGAGGGGGCAGCTTTTCAGAAAGCGCTGAACCACCAAATTAAAGACGTGGGCCAGGCATGGCACGTGCGTGAGGCTGCCGAGCTGCAGAGCCGCCACCAGGTTACGGCCGTTGTCACACACGACCATGCCCAGTTGGAAGCTCAGCGGCGCAAGCCAGTGGTCGGTCTGCTCTGTCAGACCCTGCAGCAGTTCGTGGGCCGTGTGCCTCTTATCTCCTAAGCTGAGTAGTTTCAGCACGGCCTGCTGACACTTGCCCACCACTGTACTGCCACGCGACACCGACTGCTGCCGACGTGCTGCTGCTGACACATCTTGATTGCGAGACAGAGGTTGCGGAGGAGGAGGAGGGTGGTTTAGTGGAGGAAGCATACACCACCGCAGATACCACCACCGAGCTGGGGCTCGCAATTCTGGGGGTGGGTAGGACGTGAGCGGTCCCAGGCTCTGACTCTGTCCCAGCCTCCACTAAATTCACCCAATGTGCCGTCAGGGAGATATAGTGGCCCTGCCCACCTGTGCTTGTCCACGTGTCCGTTGTTAAGTGGACCTTGGCAGTAATCGCGTTGGTGAGGGCACGTACAATGTTGCGGGAGACGTCGTCGTGCAGGGCTGGGACGGCACATCGGGAAAAGTAGTGGCGACTGGGAACTGAGTAGCGCAGGGCCGCCGCCGCCATCATGCCTTTGAAAGCCTCCGTTTCCACAAACCTATACGGCAACATCTCCAGGCTGATAAATTTGGCTATGTGCACGTTTAACGCTTGAGCGTGCGGGTGCGTGGCGGCGTATTTGCGCTTGCGCTCCAACACTTGCGCTAGCGACGGCTGGACGGTGCGCTGACAGACATTGGTGGATGCTGCCGTGGACAGTGGAGGTGAGGGTGTGGGTGCAGGCCAGGAGACGGTAGTGCCTGTGTCCTGAGAGGGGGGTTGGATCTCAGTGGCAGGTTGGGGCACAGGGGGAGAGGCAGCGGTGCAAACCGGAGGCGGTGAACGGCCTTCGTCCCACCTTGTGGGGTCCTTGGCCATCATATGTCTGCGCATGCTGGTGGTGGTGAGGCTGGTGGTGGTGGCTCCCCGGCTGATCTTGGCGCGACACAGGTTGCACACCACTGTTCGTCGGTCGTCTGCACTCTCAGTGAAAAACTGCCAGACCTTTGAGCACCTTGGCCTCTGCAGGGTGGCATGGCGCGAGGGGGCGCTTTGGGAAACAGTTGGTGGATTATTCGGTCTGGCCCTGCCTCTACCCCTGGACACCGCACTGCCTCTTGCAACCTGCCGTGCTGCTGCCCTTGCCTCCCCCTCTGAAGACCTGTCCTCAGTAGGCGTAGCAAACCAGGTGGGGTCAGTCACCTCATCGTCCTGCTGCTCTTCCTCCGAATCCTCTGTGCGCTCCTCCCTCGGACTTACTGCCCTTACTACTACCTCACTGATAGACAACTGTGTCTCATCATCATCGTCCTCCTTACCCACTGAAAGCTCTTGAGACAGTTGCCGGAAGTCCCCAGCCTCATCCCCCGGACCCGGGGAACTTTCCAAAGGTTGGGCATCGGTCACGACAAACTCCTCCAGTGGGAAAGGATTCGGAACCATTGCTGCCCATTCTGGGCAGGGGCCCCAGAACTGTTCCTGGGAGTCTGCCTGCTCCTCAGAATGTGTCATTGTAATGGAGTGAGGAGGCTGGGAGGGAGGAGGAGCAGCAGCCAGAGGATTCAGAGTTGCAGCAGTGGACGGCGCAGAAGTCTGGGTGGTCGATAGATTGCTGGATGCACTTTCTGCCATCCACGACAGGACCTGCTCACACTGCTCATTTTCTAATAAAGGTCTACCGCGTGGACCCATTAATTGTGAGATGAATGTGGGGACGCCAGAAACGTGCTTCTCTCCTAATCCCGCAGCAGTCGGCTGCGATACACCTGGATCAGGAGCTCGGCCTGTGCCCACACCCTGACTTGGGCCTCCGCGTCCTCGGCCGCGTCCACGTCCTCTAGGCGTACCCCTACCCCTCAGCATGGTGTATTACCAGTAGTGCAGAAACAGAACACTGTAATTAAATGTGCCGCTTATTGGCCTGCGGTTGGAGGCTGACTTTGCTTACGGAACGCACAGCAGAGCCAGGAAAGAATTTTGCGCAAGCCTGCTGTAACACTTAGCTGGCTGCGTATGAATTAGGACAACTACCCCCAGCAGAGACCCAGTACACTGAGGACGGTCACAGGCAGCCCAAATAGATTTTTTTTCCCCAAATGTTTTTGGAAAGGCCCACTGCCTATATACACTAAATATGTCTTCTGTCCCTGCCTCACCACTACTGGCCCTGGACAATGTAAAATTACTGCAGGACGCAATGCTCTGCACGGCCGATATACAAAAAAAAAAAAAAAAGTGCAACACTGCAGAAAACAGCCTCCACACTACTGCACACGGTTAGATGTGGCCCTAAGAAGGACCGTTGGGGTTCTTGAAGCCTAAAATAACTCCTAACACTCTCCCTATAGCAACTCCAGCAAGACAGCGCTTTCCCTGAACTATGTCAGAATGCATCTGTGGCGAGCCGCGGGAGGGGCCGATTTATATACTCGGGTGACACCTGATCTCGCCAGCCACTCACTGCAGGGGGGTGATATAGGTCTTGAACGTCGCAGGGGGAAGTTGTAATTCCTTCCCTGTCTTTCTATTGGCCAGAAAAGCGCGCTAACGTCTCAGAGATGAAAGTGAAAGTAACTCGAACATCGCGTGGTGCTCGCCTCTAGTAACGAGCATCTCGAACACGCTAATACTCGAACGAGTATCAAGCTCGGACGAGTACGTTCGCTCATCTCTATTAATTAGCGATATGTTAGCAACATAATTTTGAAGATAGTTACAATTTGTATAATCTAGAAAGAGTAATATAAATTTCACGTGGACTAAGTCACCGGCTATGGAAAAAGCATTCATACTCCCACATCAGGCCCGCTTTGCATTCTTAAAGGGGTATTTTCCAATTTATACAAGTATGCCTAAAATGAGACTTCCCATCTTCAGGAAGCTAGTCATCATCATAAAATGGTGTGATGCTGCTTGAGCACATGTCACTTGGGCTCAGAACAGCAGTGCTCTATAATTATAGTGGCACAGGCTTTAGCTGTGGCTTTGTTGAGGGCACTAAGGGATATATATGGTGTCGCTAAGATTGCAACTGAGCCTGTAAGCCACTTGCCAATCTGGTACTGACAATTCAGGGCCAGTGCAGATAATACATATGTGCCAGCAATATTAAACAGTTTTATGTTTTAAAAAGTCAGCACATGTGCAGATTAATTTGTATTCTCTTTTGCTCTTAAAAATGCCAGTGGTAAGGTGAGCAGGTGAGTAATAGGTAGCTGCTGGCTAGATTCCTCAAATCAGTATAATCTTGTGGTGTGAAGTATCCATCAGTGATATAGTGACAGCGTACTTTTAACACTAGGCAGGTCTCTGGTGGTTTTGGGCGGTGAGGAGTTAATCAGCTACTTCCATTATGATCTAGGGTAGGAGAAGGATTAATGGTCATATCTAGCTGGCATATATTTGATTTTCTGGCTTATAGACTGCCAAAAGATGTGTCAAATTTATTAAGAAGCATGTGGCGCTTTAATAAATTTG
The DNA here is from genome assembly GCF_035609145.1 of Eleutherodactylus coqui. Classification (NCBI taxonomy): domain Eukaryota; kingdom Metazoa; phylum Chordata; class Amphibia; order Anura; family Eleutherodactylidae; genus Eleutherodactylus; species Eleutherodactylus coqui. The sequence continues at coordinate 170,273,824 of NC_089841.1, forward strand.
AAGCATCTTATTCCAGCACTATTTATATTAAGGCAAGCGTAGGAAATGTCTTTTTTAATGAATCTGGGCCAAAAGTTTCATAAAAAAGCACTGCAACGAAAAAACATCAAAACAGATTAATGATTTTAAGTCTTCGGCTCTAGTAATTAGACAACCCCTTAAGGGTGCATTCTCAAGGATAGAATATTTCTGCAGGACCCAAAGGAATTAGTGGTCCTGTGGAAAAGTCCACACTAAAATCTGCATGATTAACCTGTGGATTTTGGTGTGGAATTAAAAATAGCAGAATACAGAATTGTGCCAGCAATTCTGCATCAAAATCCGCACTGGCAGTATGGATTTTGGTGCAGATTTCAGTGATGGCAAATTCCGCAGTTTCCTGCAGGAATATTGTCGTCCGTTTGAAAGCACCCAAAAGAGGTTGTGTAATGATCCGATTCAGGGTTGGAGTTTCTATGTCATAGCTCGTGCAGATCAGGAGCGTGGTCAGTGAAAGCCAGAGGTCATTAGATGGGTAGGTATCAATTCGTGGTACAGAGGAGCAGGTGGGTAGTGTAGTCAGGAAAAGCCAGAGGTCAGCACACAGGTATGTCAGTTTGCTATATGGAGGAGCAGGCAGATGGTTGAGCTTGACTACAGACTTGGAGCACAATAATCACATGGTGAAGGGAATGCCAGGCCAGGTTTGAATAAGGTGTCTAATCAAAGGAATGGGGTGGAGCCAACAAGGAAACAGAAACTGGATTGCAGAGGCAAGAAACACGAATCCAAGTTTATGCAGGGGAGCTATCCTAAGGCTTTGATAGCTCAATAGGAAGAGCTGCTGTCTGGAGTACAGGAGCTCCTAGGTTCAAGCCCTGACATGTTGTTTCACAACAAGTTTTACCTGCCATATAGCAAATCCAGCTATGGATCATCCCTACGTTTATTGCAGCAATAGAAATTGCTTAATTCACTTCAGTAGGACCACTGGAGATAGCTGCAACCATGTTCTTTAAAGCTAGCCCCCACACACTCTTTGCAGAAGTGATGGGACCCAGTGTAAAAGCCCAAAAAGTTACACTTTTGGTGCATACAGGACATATATTTCCCTGTGTATTTTAAAGTTTTGTAATGTAGCTCATTACATATACTTCACTAGTAGTTGTCTAAGAGTATATTCACATGTAGCCGATTTGTTGCAGAAACGTCTTCCATTGTTCTTTTATCTAAATGGGTCTTCAGAAATGCCATAATAACAACCAATTTGGATGGCTGTTAATACTTTGTGACTTCATTTCATTGGCCTGCCTCTGGCATAGAATACAGACTTCAACAATGTATTGTAGCATTACTATGTAGCATTTGTGTGCTTGTTAAGTGAATTAACTTGTAGTACTGCACTATTATTCTGTTCAAATTGCCATAGCCAGCCATTTAGTCATGTTTATTTGCCAATAGTAAGAACTATTTACAGTAACAAATGAGTAAGGGCTTATTCACACATCAGTATTTTGCATGCCAAAACCAGGAGTGTAACGTACAGAGAGAATGTTTAATGGAAGGATTTGCATTTTTATATCCGTATTTTGGACCTGGTTTTGGCTTACAAAGTACTGATGAAAAACACCGTCGTGTGATCCTATCAGCCCTAAGGAGGAAAATGTTTTCTGTTCTATTGCAGAAGAAAAGGGACGTCCTGATTACGTTTTCTTTCCTCACTTATTATGTAACTAGTCACCCAATATATATCTCTGTGTGATGCAGCCAGATGATTGCTGGCAAATTTAAGACTGGGGAGCAAGCACATGGCACTGGCTCATGAGTAGCGGTCCATTTGAAACCTGTTTACTGCCACCTTTCATAACATAATCACAACAGCAGAACCACACTCATAAAAACATGAATGCAAGAACAGAAGTAGGACTCATTAACACGAGTGTTTTACTTTAGTTCATGCTTTCCATCTATCTGTCCCATTTTTGGAGCACAGAGATTTAATGACAATGGAATTAAAGGGATCCGTTTTTTCCCGGATTGATTTCCATGTGGTTTTAAAATACGGACAATAAAGTGAAAGCTTACAGTTTACTTCAGTCCCGTTTGGTTTCTACTTTTTAAATAGAACAAATAGCACTGCAGCAGGCGGGCTACCCCACCAACGTAGGTTATTCCTTATCTACGGGACCCCCACCGATTCTTAAGGGCTCTGGAGTATCCTGAAATGTAGGCAGCAGCAGAGGCATATGGGTTTTGCTGCTTCATTCATAGGACTGTCAGAGACAACAAAGTGCTTGAACTTGGCGATCTCTTGAAAAAATGGAGTGACAATATGCATATTAAAATGATGCTGTCCACACCTTGGAATGTGCCAGAGCCCTGTTCCTAGGATTGAGGGAGTCCCCTAACAATCAGCAAGTTATTCCCAATGCTGTGGATGGAGCAGTGTTTCCCTACCTTATTAGCTTTGGGGGAAGCTGATGCTGATGTGAATGAGCCCTTACAGTCTACTTGCTTCTATGGATGTGGCTCACTTGTTAGCACTGCTGCATTCCAGTCTTAGGGCTCCCACCCACTTGCCTTTTTTTCACGCGTTATAGCTTGCTTTTTTTTCACGCGTTATAGCTTGCCTTTTTTTCACGCGTTATAGCTTGCCTTTTTTTCACGCGTTATAGCTTGCTTTTTTTTCACGCGTTATAGCTTGCCTTTTTTTCACGTGTTATAGCTTGCTTTTTTTTCACGCGTTATAGCTTGCCTTTTTTTCACGTGTTATAGCTTGCCTTTTTTTCACGTGTTATAGCTTGCCTTTTTTTCAAGTGATTGTCAATGTGACTTTCTAATGTTAAAAAAACGCTTTGCAAGTTGGTGCGTTTTTAACATTAGAAAGTCCCATTGACAATCGCGTGAAAAAAAAGCAAGCTATAACACGTGAAAAAAAGGCAAGCTATAACGCGTGAAAAAAAAGCAAGCTATAACACGTGAAAAAAAGGCAAGTGGGTGGGAGCCCTAAGACTGGAATGCAGCAGTGCTAACAAGTGAGCCACATCCATAGAAGCAAGTAGACTGTAAGGGCTCATTCACATCAGCATCAGCTTGCACCAAAGCTAATAAGGTAGGGAAACACTGCTCCATCCACAGCATTGGGAATAACTTGCTGATTGTTAGGGGACTCCCTCAATCCTGCATGAAAAAAAGGCAAGCTATAACGCGTGAAAAAAACGCAAGTGTGCAGGAGTCCATATGGCGTGAAAAAAATGCAAGTGGGTGGGAGCCCTTAGCTTTAAAGGAGTTGTCCGGCCACACAGGGTAAAAATTTTTATAATGCTGCTGCTTCCCTTTCAGTAAGGATAGTAACAGACAGCATACAGGGGCTCAAACCGGCCATCAGATCAGCTGCAATGTCAGTTTATTACCTTAGACTGATCTTCTCTGCAGTTTTCAAAGATGGCGCCTCTGTGCTGCCTTCTCACATGCCCTGCGCCCCCCCCCCCTCTTCTGTGTGCGCGCTCCCGATGGTAGTAAGACATGAAAAGGCAGGATTTCCCTCAGCTCACGTCCTAGCCCCGCCCACGACACGCCCACCTCTATTGAACTGCTCTACAGTCTCTCCCCGCCCAGGCCCCGCCCCCTGCTAAAGTAAAGTAAAACATTTCCCCACACACACATGCCCTCATAGTGCCCCTCTCACAATGACCCCCCCCACACTTCTGTCAGCCGGGTCAATGCACATACACATCACTGCACCCCCCCCCTTCCCCTGCACACATCCATCCATCCATCCATCGATCTCTCCCACTCCACACACACCCCCTTCCCCCGGGACTTCTGTCAGCCGGTCCGTGCACATACACACACATCACTGCACCCCCCCCCCTTCCCCTGCACACAGCCATCCATCCATCCATCCATCCATCGATCTCTCCCACTCCACACACCCCCCCTTCCCCCGGGACTTCTGACAGCCGGTCCGTGCACACCACACACACATCACTGCACCCCCCCCCCCCCCCGTGCACACATCCATCCATCCATCCATCTCTCCAACATTTCTCCCCTTCTCCCCTACTCCCCTTCTCCCCTTTCACATACTTTTAAAGTCCCGACGGTGTCTTCTTGGCTCTTGCCCAAGCAGCAGCGGCAGGCAGTCACTCACTCCGCTCTGGTATATGAAACCAGGAAGTGAGTGTACTGCGCATGCGCCGACCGGCGGCGCGCGTCCCCTGCGATGATGAGGTAAAGAGCGCGGTCCCGGCAGAAGAAAGAAGGACTGCGCATGCGCGGAAGGGAAGAGGAGCGTTCCAGCGCCGACGAGAGCTGCTGCCGGCCCGACAAGAAATGCAGAAGATTTCTTGTCGTAACCTGGGACGACCGAGGGTCAACACAGGGGGGGGCACCCCTAAAGGTAAGTCCAAAACTTCTGTTTGCTTCATTTTCCATGCACAATGTATATTACAAAGTGCATGGAAATGGGCAAACAGAAGTAATGAGATATGATGTTTCTGGCCGGACAACCCCTTTAAGTTCCAACAATGATAACATCTGCATGGACTTTGAACAACTCCCTTAGGGCTCCTGCACCCTTGCGTTTTTCTTGCACGTTTTTTTTACTCGATATCGCTGCATTTTTTTACGCGATTGTCAATGGGACTTTCTAATGTTAACAACGCATTGCACAAAAATTGCAAAGCACCAACTTGCGATGCGTTTTTAACAATAGAAAGTCCCATTGACAATCGCGTTAAAAAACATTAAACGCAGCGATAAAAAAAAGGCAAGTAGGTGTGAGCCCTTACTGAGATTTGAACCTACAACTCCAACACTGTATGACAGCAGTGCTGACAACTGAGCCACCAGACCTGCACTTTCTGCTCCAGAGAAGAAGCACAAGAAGAATAAACAAAATGAGGACAGAAAAACACCAAGCATATGTTGCCCTTGAACTTATTTCAACCTGAAACTTGAGCACTAAAAGGCCCCCTGCACACGGGTTAGAAAACGCAATCCTAGGCAGACGGCCTCGATTTGTCTGCGCGAAATCACGTGCGGAAAACAAATCGCGACATGCTCTATTTCTCTGCAGAAATGTCACTCCCCAGCCACTGGCTCCGCTCTGTACATGCGCCGGCTGGCGCCAGGAGAGGTGAGTGCCATGCTGGTCCCTGAAGGGGCTCGGGTGGGGTTCCGCTGCCAGAATTCTCGCAGCAGGATCCCACCCAGCCGTACTAGCAACTGAGACACCACACTTCCTTCTTCGCTCTACTCTGGAAGAGGAGAAGATAGAGAAGAACAAACACAAAGAGAACATACAAACTCCATGCAGACGGGACTTGAACCTAAGACCACAGCACTAAACAGTAGCAGTGCTAACAACTGAGCCACATGACCCAAATACTTCAATAATTGCTCAGCATTAAATGTCGGCATTTAACATGTTACAAAATAAGAAGCTCTGGGACAACATTTATTCCATTTGTGACAGTTTATGGTGAGAGCAGTCATCAGCTGTCCTGTGGAAGCCCCAGAGTCCTAAAGACACCCGAAGTGACTGTAAACTACAATTCTATTTTTGTGCTAAGTACTCTGACAAGCTTTCTACAATACTTGACAGATTTAACACACTGTCAGTCAGAAGTTCAGTATTATTTCCATCCATGTATCTCTTCTCCCTTAACATAGCAGCTCAAAAGATGAATACAAAGATAGAATTAAAGGGATATGCCTAGCAACTCCCAATGCCTGCTTACTGACTTTGTACTGAAAAGATTAGGTTATTGGTTGAGTTGTATGACAAATTCTTTACAAATTCTGACACTGACAATTAATTTGTGTCACTGAATACAGTTTTTTTCATAGAGGTGTATTTATAGTTTGTATGTATTTTCTGTATAGTACATGCAAGCATGAGGGGGTAGATTTACTAAGATTTTCTCGCCTAGACTTTTCCAGAAAATGCACCGAAATTTGGCACCCTTCTAGCACAAAGGGTAATATTTACGTAGCCTGCATTGCACACTCTGGTCTATGTAAACTAAGTGTTGGCATAAGAGTGACAATTATATTAAGAGACACAAGCCTCTTAATAGATTTATCACATCTGGCAGCTCCTCCATGCACCAGATTGAAACCTACAGCATATCTGAGGTGGCATAGGTTTCAGCTATAGTTTACACGGGTTTCTAATATAAATTATAGCAAATGTGCTGTAATGGGCTGCAATACATTTAATCTAATGCTAAGTTCCGCCCATTCAAAAAAACCTGACGGGGTCTGACATCGATTTAAAAAAAAATCATAATGTTGGTGCTTTTTTTTAAAATTGTGACTTTTATATAGATGTAGCATGTACCAAACTAATGTTCTGCATGCTACATCCATTTATTTAACATGCCGAACACTAGTTTAAACGTAAATGGTTTGGTACCGTGTTAGCCAGTAGAGAAAAATGTGATTGTTCTCAGTAAGAGAAACCAAGTCATCTTGTAGATATGATACCTTTTGATGGCTAACAAAAATACATGATGTTAATGCGAGCTTGTGAATCTACTCAGGGTTCTTCCATAGGCTAAATGAAATAGATCCAAAGAGGTATATATATATAAATGAATGTATGTCTGTCTGTACTTTATGCGCTACTACACCATTCATCCAATCGCCATGAAACTTTGGGAAATTGTTGAGTACACTCCTGGGAAGGTTACTGGCATAGTACAACTATCCTACGATAGGTGGCGCGTGTGCGAGCATCATCGACAGTTATGCCTCCCAGACGTAAATCGTTTGATTTCCATCTCAAGCACGAAAGAAAAAGGCATTACGAGCTGCAGGATGCGTGTTCAACTACAAAATGATGCATCCGCCGAACGTTTCGCAAAACAATTGCTGGATATTGGGAATGCTGAGGTAAAATGAAAGCTGCGCTGTGATTGGTTGCTATTTCTTATACTGCTCAGATCACATAAAAGCTGCGCTATGATTGGTTGCTATTTCTTATACTACTGAGGTAACATGAAAGCTGCGCTGTGATTTGTTGCTATTCCTTATACTGCTAAGTTAACATGAAAGCTGCGCAGTGATTGTTTGTTACTTTTTAAACTGCTGAGGTAGCATGAAAGCTGCACTGTGATTGGCTGTCATATCTTATACTACTGAGGTTACATGTAAGCTGTGCTGTAATTGGTTGTTATATATTATACTGCTGAGAAAACATAAAAGCTGTGCTGTGATGGTTTGCTCTTTCTTATACTGCTGAGGTAACATAAAAGCTGCACTGTGATTGGTTGCTACTTCTTATACTGCTGAGGTCAAATGAAAGTTGCGCTGTGATTGGTTGCTATTTCCTTTACTAATGAGGTAACATGAAAGCTGCTATGTGATTGGTTGCTATTTCATATACCACTGAGGTAACATGAAAGCTGCGCTGTGATTGGTTGCTATTCCTTACACTGCTAAGGGAACATAAAATCTGTGCTGTGATTGGTTGCCCTTTCTTATACTGCTGAGGTAACATGAAAGCTGTGCTGTGATTGTTTGCTATTTCTTATACTGATGAGGTAACATGAAAGCTGCGCTGTGATTGCTTGCTATTCCTTATACTGCTGAGGTAACATGAAAGCTGCGCCATGCTTTTTTGCTATTTCTTATACTTCTGAGGCAACATGAAAGCTTTGCTGTGATTGGTTGCCATTTCTTATACTGCTGAGGTAACATGAAAGCTGCGCCATGCTTTTTTGCTATTTCTTATACTTCTGAGGTAACATGAAAGCTGCGCTGTGATTGGTTGCTATTTCTTATACAGCTGAGGTAAAATGAAATCTGCACTGTGATTGGTTGCTTTTTCTTATACCGCTGAGGTAACAAACGCTGCGCTGTGATTGGTTGCTATTTCTTATACCTCTGAGGTAACATGAAAGCTGCGCTGTGATTGATTGCTATTTCTTATACTGCTGAGAAAACATGAAAGCTGCGCTGTGATTGGTTGCTATTCCTTATACTGCTGAGGGAACATGAAAGCTGCGATGTGATTGGTTGTTATTTCTTATACTGCTGAGGTATACTGAAACCTGTGCTGTGATTCACTGCTATTTCCTATAGTGCTGAGGTAACATAAAAGCTGCACTGTGATTGGTTGTTATATATTATACTGCTGATGTAAAATTAAAGCTGCGCTGTGATTGGTTGTTATATATCATACCGCTGAGGTAACATGAAAGCTGTGCTGTGATTGGTTGTTATATATTATACACAAAGACACAAACATGTAGTGAAAGCAGCCTAAAGGCTATGCATAGAAATGATTACCACATTCTAGTGGTTGTCTTGAGTTTATAAAGCTGCACTGAATTTCAGGCAGCAATCTTTATTCCTCTATTCATCATTAAACCCCCTAATATGAAATTAGCAACTTGCTCCTAGTTTTAGACATTTCTCACGTGGCCATGTCGCTTCCAGTAATATATACTGTATGTAGGTCTGTGAATCCAGAATGCTGCTGCCCTCAAAAGTTCTCATGTATCAGCACAGCTTCAAATCTGTTTTGCTGTTCCTTTCTACAGCCAATTATGGATCTTTTCTCCCTTGTTCTCACACTCACTGATGCTGAGTATATTATCTTCCCCTACTCCTTGCAGTTTGCCATTGGTGCTCTGCTCTCCCTTTACACTAACATTCAGCCTATTTCATTCACCCTCTCCTTCTTCAGACTGCCTTTTGTTACACTGTGAGGGCAAAAACACATGGGTGCATGCGCTAATACACTCGCCGCAATAGAACATATTAGTGAAGGAACTGGATTTTTTTCTTAGATTATTGCGCGCAAGTTTGGAAAAAAAACAAAAACGGTAAGATAGGTCCTGCAATATTTTTCTCGCACACAGGAAGACTACATGGGAGAAAGAGAGTGTAAGTCCTATCTTTTCATATGTATAGTAGTAGGCTGGGATCACATGAGACAGATTTGCTGCAGAAATTCTGTGTGGAATTTCTGTGCGGCAGATCCACCCGCGGCTCCTAATCCTGGGATTAGCCAGCCATGTGGACGAGATTTTGCAAAAGTCTCATCCACACGGCGCGGCCAATCCGTCGCAGCAAAGCTGGGCAGAACCGGCGATATGCCGCGGAATTGACAGCCTCAGCTTGTCAATTCTTTTTTTTTCTGTTGCAGCCTCACACCTCTCTATGGGGAGAGAAAGCCGTAATGGAATGCCAGTGGCCGAAACGCTCCAAAACCCGTGGCAAAATGCCACGGATTTTGAAGCTGTGGCTCTCCTGTGAAAATCTTGCGGCTTTTCGGTGCGGCCAAGCCGTGAGATTTCCACGGGATTTCCATCCCGTGAGAACCCAGCCTTAGCGTCTGAGAATACAGATTGATATCAATGGTTTTATTTCATCCCTCATACAGTCCAGCCTGTGTGATCTGCCTTTTCTAAAAACATGGCTGTTTTCTACCCTCTCCACACTCTAATTTGCCTTTTCAACCACCTTCCCCTCCCTGCTAGGGAGAACAGAAGGATCAGTCATTGAAAGTCAACATACATGATTATTCTTTTTACCAATATCCTCTGTTGGGGGAATCAGAAGGCTCCAATATAAATCAGATAGTTGGCCTTTCCTCCCAAAGTTATCAGATTTTCACAACTTTTCCCTAATGTGTATGGGGGCCTTTACATTGAGAGAAGACAGTGGCATGTTGCCAATGTAGGCAGACCATGTGACTGCTATGAGGCCCATGGAACAAAAAGGCCGGAGCCGAAATACCTCTCTAGTAAATACTCCCTGTAATTTGTTTGATGACTACGAAACTGAACAACAACTGAATCACTCAGTGCAAAACCTTTCATACAACTGTCGCTCATGTGCTACTATTGTTCTGGCAATAATCGCCCGATCTAAAGGTACCTTTATTTTACTTCCATTGAATTTTAATAGATTAAAGAGTCCTTATACAGTGGTAGGTGTCGCACTATCTTCCTTTCTTTGAATGCTACCTGCAATACTGGCTTAAAGGGCATCTACACATGGACATATTTGTGCACATTTTTGTGTGCGAATTCGCTTGTAAAAACTGCAGAGATTAGAGGCCATTGATTTCAATGAGTTCCTTCACATCATGTGTTTTTTCGCACAAAATATGTGCACGTGAAAATATACGCAACCTGCCCTATTTTTAAGCATCCAAATTCCCATAGGAGTCTATGAATGTGGCAAATGCGCACTTGATCTGCAAAGGAATCACGATTTTAAAGGCAAATCAATAACACCAAAGACTAATTAGACCGCACAGCCTATTCAATCACAAAGTGAATGGTCCCAGCAGCACAGAAAAGTACAGTTAAAAGCCCCAATATGTGCGATAGCCTGCCACTCACAGCACAATTACATCACGCTCTAGCGAGCGTATCTACGCCTATGCTTGTCTGCAAGAGCCCTAAAGGAATTGTTCAAGACAAAAAAAAACATGGCTGCCTTCTTCCAAAAACATAAGAACAGATATGCGTTTTTGAAAAACATCATATTTCTTAAAATACTGCCAGTTACTTTAAGGCCTCCTTCACACGGGCAACAAAGTCGCACGATTTTGTAGCATTGCTACGATGCTACAAATCACATGTATGAGAAGCCCATGGTTTCCTATGGGTTCCTTCACACAAGAGATGTTTTGTAGCATGCTACAAAACGACACACAAACCTCTAAGGTCCGGCGATATGCCCGCGACACGCTAGGTTTTGTAGCCCATGTTTCTCTATGGAGCCTTCCTTTCTGTTGCATCGCATTGCACGAAAACGCGGTTTGCATGCAATGCGATGCAACTTTGACAGTAGCAGATTCTACAAAGTCGCGTGATTATCGCAGCGATACCATACGGTTCAGCGATGCGATATCGCTGCGATTTTCTCGCAGCGATGCGGTGTCGCCCGTGTGAAGGAGGCCTAAGGGCTTAAACAGACTACGTGTTTGCATAGGTTTTTGCGCAAGTGAAACACACACCCGTAGAAGGTGATGAAGCATGTTTCTCACACACAAATCCTTTGCATGTGAAAAGATAGGACCTGCCCTATCTTCCTGCATGTAGGGGTGTGATCCTGCGGACAATGCAGGGAAAAGAAGACAGCTGGCCTTTATGTGGCTTTAAATTGCCACACTATTCCACGGAAAGGGAGTGTAGTGGCCCAGAGTTAATGGGGCACCTCCATAAGTATGCATGTGTTTGTCTTGTGCATTTTTATTGTTAGTGTCTTCTATGTGTGTGCATCTGTGATACGTATTGCACCTCGGCAACATTGAATGGGTTAATGTCTGGATTATGCCTGGAAAATGTATCTTGTTGTGTGTCACGTGTTCATATGTCTTATATGTGCTTGCAAGGTGAGTGCAAGTTAGTTAGTCTTCCTCCATGGATGCTGTGGGGGTCAGTCTAGTCTAGTGCAGGTCTAAGCTTGAGCTTGAGTCTGCAAGTCAGTTGGAGTGAGACCCTCTTAGTGAGTAGGAGAAACTGTGCCTTGTCCTACGAGGAACCCCCAAGATCGAAGAGGCTGAGTGATGGCTGAATGTGTATCCCGGGCCCTATTCACCCAGGCCTCCCTGCTATTAATATGGAGGACTGAGAGAATGAGAGGAGCTGCCATGCTGCCCCTAAATGTGAGTGTTGACCGGTAAAGAGCTGAAGAGAGAAGGAGAGTGGCTGGAAGCAGGACACCACAAATAACTGAGACTGTGGATTCATCTGCCATTCTGTGAATCCCCCCATTACACCACTATTCTGTAAGCGCTGGTGATATGCTGGCTGATGTAAAGTTTATGAACTGTAAATAATTTATCAAGTTAACCATTTTCGGTTTTGCTCTCAAACATTAGCCCTCTGTGTGAACTCTTTATTACCAACCTCTGGATTCACCACAGAGGACGGAACAGTGGCGTCACGTGTGACAAAAGGACTTAAAGGGGTTGTCCCGCGCCGAAACGTTTTTTTTTTCAATAGCCCCCCCCGTTCGGCGCGAGACAAACCCGATGCAGGGGTTAAAAAAGAAAACCGCACAGTGCTTACCTGAATCCCCGCGCTCCGGTGACTTCTTACTTACCTGGTGAAGATGGCCGCCGGGATCTTCTCCCTCGGTGGACCGCAGGTCTTCTGTGCGGTCCATTGCCGATTCCAGCCTCCTGATTGGCTGGAATTGGCACGTGACGGGGCGGAGCTACAAGGAGCCGCTCTCCGGCACGAGCGGCCCCATTCAGAAAAGAAGAAGACCGGACTGCGCAAGCGCGTCTAATCCGGCGATTAGACGCTGAAAATTAGACGGCACCATGGAGACGAGGACGCTAGCAACGGAACAGGTAAGTGAATAACTTCTGTTTGGCTCATAATTAATGCACAATGTACATTACAAAGTGCATTAATATGGCCATACAGAAGTGCTTACCCCAACTTTGTTTCGCGGGACAACCCCTTTAAGGTATTGGGTTACCCGGTGAAACTCCCCCAGCAGAAACTTGGGTTCCGTGCTACCCCCAGGGAAGGAAATGGTGGAGCCCTGTGACAAGGCCTCGGATGCTGCAGGAGTATCATGCACGCGTGTGAACTGGCACTGTGAGTGCAAGAATTACATTACTATACGCTGACACGTGTGTATCTGCCTGATTATTGCCATCTCCAAACCTTGTTCATGTGCAAAATTTGCGCCGTTGCAGCGAGCACAATGTGGTAGCACAATGTTCACAATATTAGGGCTATCAGACAAAGGAAGTTAATCCAGAACATCTCCCTTTAGCAGAGGAGCTCTCAGGCATTAATTGCTAACATGATCGCTCAGATACATTTTCCACCGGCAAGTAAACCAAGTCTGTCAACAAGCCACAATAGTTTTTAAACCTCATGAGGCTGTACAGGTGACTGTTATTCCTTCACTACAAGGCTTTTAAGTGTCATGTTGTCATCGAGTCATTCCCTCTAAATATCCCTTTGGGCAGAAAAAAAACCTGATTTTGTTACTAACCCATGCTCATTCATGCTGAAAGATATAGAAACTGAACAGAATCCCTTGTATACTATATCACTGTTTATGTGTAAAGTGATCTAAGCTGTAATTCATCCCATTTGCTTCTCGCAACGTATCTACTTGTGTTCTGCTGCCATCAAGTGGCAATTTTTTAAAAAGACCATTATGCAAACACTGTAAATTAACCCATAATGTCCTATCAAGGCCTTCTAAACCACAGAGTCATAGAGGGGACAGAGTCACTATGAACAGTTCTTAATGATTCTAGTTTGACTTGCTAGCAATGCAGCAAGTTGTCAATGCAAATAATTAAAAAATATTGTAGGTCTCTTTTATGAATGAGAAGGTTTTGAGATCTTTTCAACCTATTAACATGAATAGAAGAAAGAATACATAGTTTATTATATTATCTTATATTATTGACAAACAGAATTTGCTTATTTTTGTGTCACAAGCATGAATCGTTTATCATGTAGCATGGCACCAAATGCCAAAGCTAACCAACAGCGAGGGGTATTTACCATGTATGCTCCTAAGTAGCTTATGACAATGCTGTTTGGCTTTTTATGCCTCACCCAAGCTTTATTGAAGGCCTGTCATAGAATGATGGGTCGTCTTGGAGTTGACTATAGCAAAGTAAATCTTTGGCAAATCCACAGAAATCTACTGGAAATTTGCAGTGACAAATCTGCACCAAATTGTGTGGATTTTGGTCCCCGATTTCCTCTCTGAAGCTCCTACGCTCGTCGCTATGGTGCATAGTTGCGCATGAACGAAGTAAATATCTATATATTTTTTTTACTTACCAAACTCTGCGCTATTCTGCACGAGTTTGAAAAAAAAGTGGGAAGATAGGTCCTGCCCAATACTACATGCGAAAAAGGTAGAGCAGGAACTATATTTCTGTTTTTTTGTTTGCAAGCACAATAGCGCGAGGTATGAAAAGTAAAAAAAATGAAGACTTCTCACTTATTAATGCACTAATACGCTCCGCTGCAGCGAGCATATTTAAGCCCTTTAGTGATTCACTTGTAAATATAAATAGTGAATTTCTAACCAGACAACCCTTTAGGGCTCCTGCACACTTGCGTTTTTTTTCACGCGATTTTGCTATGTTTTTTTATGTGTAAGTCAATACGACTTTCTAATGTTAAAAACGCATCGCACGAAAATCGCAATGCGTTTTTAACATTAGAAAGTCCTATTAACATTCACATTAAAAAAGGCAGAAAAATCGTGTGAAAAAAACGCACGAGAAAAAGGCAAGTGCGTGGGAGCCCTATTATTTTGGAATAATGAACTATGGGATCTATATCTGGTGAGGATATAAACCACCTGCTGACCTCTATATGTGAGCGCCAATTCAGATGGCTTTATTATAAGACAATGTGCTGAGTATTCCATGGACAGTATACAGACCGATAATAGGCCTATTAGGCTATGAATAGAGATGAGCGAACGTACTCGTCCGAGCTTGATACTCGTTCGAGTATTAGCGTGTTCGAGATGCTCGTTATTCGAAACGAGCACCACGCGATGTTCGAGTTACTTTCACTTTCATCTCTGAGACGTTAGCGCGCTTTTCTGGCCAATAGAAAGACAGGGAAGGCATTACAACTTCCCCCTGCGACGTTCAAGCCCTATACCACCCCCCTGCAGTGAGTGGCTGGCGAGATCAGGTGTCACCCGAGTATATAAATCGGCCCCTCCCGCGGCTCGCCACAGATGCGTTCTGACAGAGATCAGGGAAAGTGCTGCTGGTGCTGGAGCTGCTATAGGGAGAGTGTTAGGAGTATTTTAGGCTTCAAGAACCCCAACGGTCCTTCTTAGGGCCACATCTAACCGTGTGCAGTAGTGTGGAGGCTGCTTTTTGCAGTGTTGCACATTATTTTTTTTTCTATATCGGCCGTGCAGAGCATTGCGCCCTGCAGTAATTATACATAGTCCAGGGCCAGTAGTGGTGAGGCAGGGACAGAAGACATATTTATTGAATATAGGCAGTGGGCCTTTCCAAAAACATTTGGGAAAAAAAATCTATTTGGGCTGCCTGTGACCATCCTCAGTGTACTGGGTCTGTGCTGGGGGTAGTTGTCCTAATTCATACGCAGCCAGCTAAGTGTTACAGCAGGCTTGCGCAAAATTCTTTCCTGGCTCTGTGTTGGCTGTTACATCACCGCTGTATTCCAGTCCACAGTGCAACAGTCTGCAGTTATTTTACATACTCCAGGGCCAGTAGTGGTGACGCAGAGAGAGAAGACATATACAGTGTATATAGGCAGTGGGCCTTTCCAAAAACATTTGGGAAAAAAAATCTATTTGGGCTGCCTGTGACCGTCCTCAGTGTACTGGGTCTGTGCTGGGGGTAGTTGTCCTAATTCATACGCAGCCAGCTAAGTGTTATAGCAGGCTTGCGCAAAATTCTTTCCTGGCTCTGCTGTGCGTTCCGTAAGCGAAGTCAGCCTCCAACCACAGGCCAATAAGCGGCACATTTAATTACAGCGTTCTGTTTCTGCACTACTGGTAATACACCATGCGGAGGGGTAGGGGTAGGCCTAGAGGACGTGGACGCGAGGAGGACGCGGAGGCCCAAGTCAGGGTGTGGGCACAGGCCGAGCTCCTGATCCAGGTGTATCGCAGCCGACTGCTGCGGGATTAGGAGAGAGGCACGTTTCTGGCGTCCCCACATTCATCTCACAATTAATGGGTCCACGCGGTAGACCTTTATTAGAAAATGAGCAGTGTGAGCAGGTCCTGTCGTGGATGGCAGAAAGTGCATCCAGCAATCTATCGAACACCCAGAGTTCTGCGCCGTCCACTGCTGCAACTCTGAATCCTCTGGCTGCTGCTCCTCCTTCCTCCCAGCCTCCTCACTCCATTACAATGACACATTCTGAGGAGCAGGCAGACTCCCAGGAACAGTTCTCGGGCCCCTGCCCAGAATGGGCAGCAAGGGTTACGAATCCTCTCCCACTGGAGGAGTTTGTCGTGACCGATGCCCAACCTTTTAAAAGTTCCCGGGGTCCGGGGGATGAGGCTGGGGACTTCCGGCAACTGTCTCAAGACCTTTCAATGGGTGAGGAGGACGATGACGATGAGACACAGTTGTCTATCAGTGAGGTAGTAGTAAGGGCAGTAAGTCCGAGGGAAGAGCGCACAGAGGATTCGGAGGAAGAGCAGCAGGACGATGAGGTGACTGACCCCACCTGGTTTGCTACGCCTACTGAGGACAGGTCTTCAAAGGGGGAGGCAAGGGCAGCAGCAGGGCAGGTTGCAAGAGGCAGTGCGGTGTCCAGGGGTAGAGGCAGGGCCAGACCGAATAATCCACCAACTGTTTCCCAAAGCGCCTCCTCGCGCCGTGCCACCCTGCAGAGGCCGAGGTGCTCAAAGGTCTGGCAGTTTTTCACTGAGAGTGCAGACGACTGACGAACAGTGGTGTGCAACCTGTGTCGCGCCAAGATCAGCCGGGGAGCCACCACCACCAGCATGCGCAGACATATGATGGCCAAGCACCCCACAAGGTGGGACGAAGGCCGTTCACCACCTCCGGTTTGCACCGCTGCCTCTCCCCCTGTGCCCCAACCTGCCACTGAGATCCAACCCCCCTCTCAGGACACAGGCACTACCGTCTCCTGGCCTGCACCCACACCCTCACCTCCGCTGTCCTCGGCCCCATCAACCAATGTCTGTCAGCGCACCGTCCAGCCGTCGCTAGCGCAAGTGTTGGAGCGCAAGCGCAAGTACGCCACCATGCACCCGCACACTCAATCGTTAAACGTGCACATAGCCAAATTTATCAGCCTGGAGATGCTGCCGTATAGGGTTGTGGAAACGGAGGCTTTCAAAGGTATGATGGCGGCAGCGGCCCCGCGCTACTGAGTTCCCAGTCGCCACAACTTTTCCCGATGTGCCGTCCCAGCCCTGCACGACCACGTCTCCCGCAACATTGTACGCGTCCTCACCAACGCGGTTACTGCCAAGGTCCACTTAACAACAGACACGTGGACAAGCACAGGTGGGCAGGGCCATTATATCTCCCTGACGGCACATTGGGTGAATTTAGTGGAGGCTGGGACAGAGTCAGAGCCTGGGACCGCTCACGTCCTACCCACCCCCAGAATTGCGGGCCCCAGCTCGGTGGTGGTATCTGCGGCGGTGTATGCTTCCTCCACTAAACCACCCTCCTCCTCCTCCTCCGCAACCTCTATCTCGCATTCAAGATGTGTCAGCAGCAGCACGTCGGCAGCAGTCGGTGTTGCGCGGCGTTGCAGCACAGCGGTGGGCAAGGGTCAGCAGGCTGTGCTGAAACTACTCAGCTTAGGAGATAAGAGGCACACGGCCCACGAACTGCTGCAGGGTCTGACAGAGCAGACCGACCGCTGGCTTGCGTCGCTGAGCCTCCAACCGGGCATAGTCGTGTGTGACAACGGCCGTAACCTGGTGGCGGCTCTGCAGCTCGGCAGCCTCACGCACGTGCCATGCCTGGCCCACGTCTTTAATTTGGTGGTTCAGCGCTTTCTGAAAAGCTACCCACGCTTGTCAGACCTGCTCGGAAAGGTGCGCTGGCTCTGCGCACATTTCCGCAAGTCCCACACGGACGCTGCCACCCTGCGCACCCTGCAACATCGGTTTCATCTGCCAGTGCACCGACTGCTGTGCGACGTGCCCACACGGTGGAACTCTACGCTCCACATGTTAGCCAGGCTCTATGAGCAGCGTAGAGCTATAGTGGAATACCAACTCCAACATGGGCGGCGCAGTGGGAGTCAGCCTCCTCAATTCTTTACAGAAGAGTGGGCCTGCTTGGCAGACATCTGCCAGGTCCTTGGAAACTTTGAGGAGTCTACCCAGATGGTGAGCGGCGATGCTGCAATCATTAGCGTCACCATTCCTCTGCTATGCCTCTTGAGAAGTTCCCTGCAAAGCATAAAGGCAGACGCTTTGCGCTCAGAAACAGAGCCGGGGGAAGACAGTATCTCGCTGGATAGTCAGAGCACCCTCCTGTCTATATCTCAGCGCGTTGAGGAGGAGGAGGAGGAGCATGAGGAGGATGAGGAGGAGGGGGAAGAGACAGCTTGGCCCACTGCTGAGGGTACCCATGCTGCTTGCCTGTCATCCTTTCAGCGTGTATGGCCGGAGGAGGAAGACGAGGAGGAGGAGGAGGAGGATTCTGAAAGTGATCTTCCTAGTGAGGATAGCCATGTGTTGCGTACAGGTACTCTAGCACACATGGCGGACTTCATGTTAGGATGCCTTTCTCATGACCCTCGCGTTACACGCATTCTGGCCACAACGGATTACTGGGTGTACACATTGCTCGACCCACGGTATAAGGAGAACTTTTCCACTCTGATACCCGAAGAGGAAAGGGGTTCGAGAGTGATGCTATACCACAGGACCCTGGTGGACAAGTTGATGGTAAAATTCCCATCCGACAGCGCTAGTGGCAGAAGGCGCAGTTCCGAGGGCAAGGTAGCAGGGGAGGTGCGGAGATCGAGCAGCATGTACAGCCCAGGCAGTGCAACAGTCTTTAAGGGCCTGGACAGCTTTATGGCTCCCCACCAAGACTGTGTCACCGCTCCCCAGTCAAGGCTGAGTCGGCGGGAGCACTGTAAAAGGATGGTGAGAGAGTACGTAGCCGATCGCACGACCGTCCTCCGTGACGCCTCTGCCCCCTACAACTACTGGGTGTCGAAGCTGGAAGCCCTGGAGGTGCTTGCTTGTCCTGCGGCTAGCGTCTTGTCAGAGAGGGTGTTTAGTGCGGCTGGGGGAATCATCACAGATAAGCGTACGCGCCTGTCAACCGACAGTGCCGACAGGCTTACACTCATCAAGATGAACAAAGCCTGGATTTCCCCAGACCTCTCTTCTCCACCAGCGGACAGCAGCGATACCTAAGCAATACGTAGACTGCACCCGCGGATGGAAGCATCGTTCTCTATCACCATCAAAAACGGGGACATTTTTGCTTCATCAATCTGTGTATAATATTCCTCCTCCTCCTCCTGAAACCTGACGTAATCACGCCGAACGGGCAATTTTTCTTAGGCCCACAAGGCTCAGTCATATAATTTTTCTAAACAATTTTTATACATTTCAATGCTCATTAAAGCGTTGAAACTTGCACCTGAACCAATTTTTATTTTAACTGGGCTGCCTCCAGGCCTAGTTACCAATTAAGCCACATTAACCAAAGCGATTAATGGGTTTCACTTGCCCTCTTGGTTGGGCATGGGCAATTTTTCTGAGGTACATTAGTACTGTTGGTACACCAATTTTTTGGGGCCCTCGCCTACAGTGTAATCCAATTAATTTTTTGCCCACCTGCATTACAGCTGACGTTACATCAGCTGTGCTGGGCACTGCAATGGGATATATTTATGTACCGCCGGTGGGTTCCAGGGAGCCACCCATGCTGTCGGTCCACACGGAGTTGTAACTACATGTGTCCACTTCTAAAGAACCCCAGTCTGACTGGGGCATGCAGTGTGGGCCGAAGCCCACCTGCATTAAACATGACATTACCTCAGCTGTGATGGGCAATGCAATGGGATATATTTATGTGCCGCCGGTGGCTTCCTGGCACCCACCCATGCTGTCGGTCCACAGGGACTTCACAATAGGGAATTGTACCTGCCTGTGTCTATGAATTAAAAAGCCCGGTCAGGTTGGGGCATGCAGTGTGGGCCGAAGACCACCTGCATTTATTCTGACGTTAGCTCTGCTGTCCAGGGCACTGCAATGGGATACATTTATGTACAGCCGGTGGGTTCCAGGGAGCCACCCATGCTGTGGGTGTACACGGAATTCCCATTGCGGAGTTGGGGATTCCCAGTTGTACCTGCCTGTGACTATTTATAAAAAAACGCGGTCTGACCGGGGCATGCAGACACCTTGACAGAATGAATAGTGTGTGGCACATAGGTTCCCCATTGCTATGCCCACGTGTGCAGCTCCTGATGGCGGTGGCACAGGATTATATTTCTCATTGCTTCTTTACAGCATTGTGGGCTATCGCCCCGCCCCTTTTAAAGAGGGTCGCTGCGTAGCCGTGCCAACCCTCTGCAGTGTGTGCCTGCGGTTCCTCCTCATGGCAGACGCACTTATAAATAGACATGAGGGTGGTGTCGCATGAGGCCAGCGCGTGGCATGAGGGCAGCTGATGGCTGCGCAGGGACAATTTGGGTCGTGCGAGGGGGGGGGGTGTTTGGCAGCATGTAACCCAGGAGAAGTGGCAGCGGAGTGTCATGTAGGCAATGATTGTGCTTTGTTGGAGGTAGTGTGGTGCTTAGCTAAGGTATGCATTGCTAATGAGGGCTTTTCAGAAGTAAAAATTGTTGGGAGGGGGGGCCCACTCTTGCTGCTATTGTGGCTTAATAGTGGGATCTGGGAACTTGAGATGCAGCCCAACATGTAGCCCCTCGCCTGCCCTATCCGTTGCTGTGTCGTTCCCATCACTTTCTTGAATTGCCCAGATTTTCACAAATGGAAACCTTAGCGAGCATCGGCGATATACAAAAATGCTCGGGTCGCCCATTGACTTCAATGGGGTTCGTTATTTGAAACGAACCCTCGAGCATCGCAAAATTTTCGTCCCGAGTAACGAGCACCCGAGCATTTTGGTGCTCACTCATCTCTAGCTATGACCATCGGTCTGAGTAAAAACAGTTGCTGTATTTCCTGTTCTGGTCCTTTTTAATGGATGGAAATAGCACATGCTCCATTCAAGGTCTGTGACTATCAGGCTGTCTGTGTCCTTTACAATGTGTTTTGCGCCCATTTTTCACAGGTGCAATACACACACGGTGGATACAGTGTTAGGCTAGGTTTACATGAGCATATGCGTATTTGCACACACGTGAGGAGCGTTTTTGCAGACTGAGTGTAAATTTTTGGCACGCTCATTGATGTATTTTTCTGCACGCAAGGTATGTGTTTTTGTGCGTGGGAAAAAAATATACACTAATTAAAATGGCTAATTAGTCTAATGAGTTCTAGGTGTGTGATTTTTCTTGTGCAATTACGCAGTGTTTCAGACATCTCCTAGTACATTCCCATTGACCTCCATGGAGACTATACCTGCAAGAATGTGCAGGAAAATAGAGTTTTTTCTTACGTAAAAATAGTTGTAGAGCTTCTTATGCCTGTAGGATGGTGGAGTGAAAAGAGAGCTCAGGAAACCTCTAAATGTACGCAAACTGCAACTAACAGTTGTGTTGCAAACAGTAATATGTGCCACTTATGCTTAAACAGATGGGCGTATGCGCAACTACGCTCGCGGCTAGTGCACGCGAGTTTGAAAAAAAACGGGAAAATAGGGCAATATATAGTATTAACTACATGAAAGAAAGATAGGGCAAGTCCTATCTTTTCTCGGGAGTAGTAGTAACACTCGAGAATTCCCTTTAGTGAAAACGAAACCATTGAAAAGCAAGCCCTCACTAATATGTGGTTTTAAGAGGTTCAGCACCGATGTCCTCTGTTGTAAAGCTCTACCCACTTGTTAGTGCAAGCACAACAGATTTAAAAAATCAAAGCGAAGGGTGTGACCCTGTGGACAACCCTTGTTCTTGCGCAAATACTCTCCATTGCAGACAAGACAAGATTCGCCCATACAAGTCAATGGGGATAGAAATGAAAATGGACAGCTTTCCGATGCCATCTGTATGCCATCCATTTTTTTCAAGAAATGTTGAAAAAAAGTAGTGAGCTTGCTTCTTTTTTTTGGCGGATGTGAAAAACAGATGGCATATAGAAGTAAAATAACAAACATATGGACTGCATACAAAAATGTACATGATAGAAAAACAACATGGACAATTTTTTAAGGCAAGTGTGCACCTAGCCTATGGGAATAGAAAAGAACAGACAACACTGAAATGCTAACCGTGTGCGGTCTGTCTGCTTTCCGCTGTCTGCTTTTCATAAGAGATACAAAAAAGAAGAATTGGGTTTTCAGTTTTCTCATTGTTTTCAATGGGTCTGGCAGAAACATCGCACGACGTGTAAGGTGCATGCAAGTGTGATACGAAGGTCTCCTATTGAAAACATTGTTTTTACGGCCCGATATCACTCTCACCCATGTGAAATTAGCCTCTTGCTGCTTTCACACAGGCTTCGAAATTGCACAATTTTGTGTCGATGCAACAGCGCTCCAAAACGCATGAATGTGAAGCCCATGGTTTCCAATGGGTTCCTTCACATTAGCGATGTTTTATCTGATGCTATGTTGTGAGAAAAAAATTATGGCATGCTTTATACTGCTGCGATTTGCGATGTTTTGTAGCCCATATTTGCCTAATGCAGCATCCTTATTTATCACATTGCATAACACGTACTTGCGATTTTCGTGCTATGTGATACATTTCTTAACATTAGAAACTCCTATTACCTTTCTCGTGAAAATCGCGGGTAGCAGCAACGCGATACAGAATTTTTCACAAGAAAAAGTATCACCGATGCTACAAAAGTGCGTGTACAAAGCTGCGATATTGCATTGATTTTGTAGTGCCGATATCGCTGTTATAAGGCCTCGTTTACACAGACGACATTGATATCGCCGCAAGAAAATCACAGTGATGTCGCAGCTGTGTTCCTGCTATTTCTGTGGAATATTGCTGAATTTTTTCACGCTACAAAGTTGCGCAACTTTGCAGCACTCTTTTGCCGGGATATTTGGGGGGGGGGGGAGGGGACTAAAATATAAGCCATAACCCGAAAATAAGACCTGGCTCCATTAAAAAAAAAACATTACCTTACCGTCGCTGTCTGCTTCGCCACACTTCTCCTTCCAAAGCTATGCTGCACATGTTTGTAGTTTTTAGCCACCACTTCCTAGTTAGGGGGTTCATAAATCTCGCCTCCAGGAAGCGCTGGCTTTGATTGATTATCAAGCACCACGGACCCCGCGTGCAATATTGACACGCACCACGGACCCCGCGTGCAATATTGACACGCACCACGGACCTATGGTGCACACATGGCCTATGTTTTGCAGGTACGCGTGTTTGTGCACCTGTAAAACATGAACATGTGAACACAGTATAGGAAACCAATG
Source organism: Eleutherodactylus coqui (assembly GCF_035609145.1). Classification (NCBI taxonomy): domain Eukaryota; kingdom Metazoa; phylum Chordata; class Amphibia; order Anura; family Eleutherodactylidae; genus Eleutherodactylus; species Eleutherodactylus coqui. The sequence goes on from NC_089841.1 coordinate 170,296,847, forward strand.
ATTCTAATAGGAGCGTGGTTATATGCGCACGTATGTACGCACATAAACATGCTCGTCTGAATGTACCCTGATGTGTTAAAACAGAAGTTATCAAATTTGAAGAAATGTATTCTTGATTGTTAAAAATATATATAAAAAAATATATATTACAATAAAAGAACACTAAACAATATATAGCAATTTTTACAAAATTCTGCCCTTTTGTTTTTATTGTCTCTAAAAGCAATTTTTATGGAAGCACAGAGGACTCATCAATGCCACTATGTTTGCTTTCTCTGCACGTAGAAAGGTAGGACTTTAAATCTATGCAAATTGACTGTCAAATTATGTAAATTATCACTATTATATACATTATTGAGGTCAATGTCAAATATTGAAAAAAATGCTGACTTTGGGTAATAAAAGTGCTGTTCATGCAGATCTAAAGTGTTCAATCAGTGATTGAAAATTCCAAATTATATTAAAATGGTTGGTGAACATATTAAATGTATTAATATTAATAGTAGTCTACATTATCGTAAAATTCAGGAAGTTCAGTAATGAAAAGGATAAAACCGACTGAGCACAGAAAACAAAAGCTGCATTGTGATTGGTTGCTATGGGCAACAAGGTCAGTTTTTCTATTAGTTTGGTTAAATAAGAGAACATTTTTAATATGTAAGGCCCATTTTACAAATGATACTTAATGGGGTTTAAAAAATTACAGGACAAAAAAGCCTGTTTCTTCCAGAAACACCTCCATACCTTTCCATAGGTGTCTGCTTTTACAGCTCATCTCCAGTGAAGTGAATGCGACAGAGCTGCAATACCATACGCAACCTGTTCATATGTGTGACAAGCTAATATACCCAGCTTTGCCCAAATTAATTTGTTACAAGTGTTTACCTGCTGTTCGCACAGAAAATGTTATGAAGTCATGGTTACTTCAGAGGAACCAAAGACTAAAATATATATACACATAGAGGAGTGTTAAATTCTCCTCAGATTGCATGTACCGATGTCCCTCTGCAGAATGTGCCACCACTCCCATTCTCCACCCTTAAAGGTAATGTCCTTTTTTATTCAAATTTAATCCCAGACTAGAGGTTGCATACCCTTCTTAGCCTTAAAGGCATGCACAATCCCTGCAGTCCATGCCCACTTCCTTATGTACTTTACAGCCTTTTAATATATACACATAGAGGCCAGCTATATTCTCCTCAGTATATACACATAGAGACGAGGTAGATTCTCTTCAGTATATGCACATAGAGGTGAGTAAGATCCTCCTAAGTATATGCACACAGAGATCAATTTTATTCTCCTCAGTATATACACATAAAGGTGAGGTAGATTATCTTCAGTATATACTCATAGAGGACAGTTAGATTCTCCTCAGTATATACACATAGAGGTGAGGTAGATTCTCTTCAGTATGCAAATCATTTCCCTAGGCTTTATGGTTTCTGAGAAAACAACTATCTCATGTATTGCAGATTTTCACACAGTTTTTCACACTTAGAATTGAATATTGAATTTGTGACCCCTCTACTTTTCCTATTTAGGGTGTAAAGAATGGTCTTGGCAAATTTCAAGTTTGTGCAGTACAGATGTGTGTTAATTAGAGATGAGCGAGCACCAAAATGCTTGGGTGCTCGTTGCTCGAGTCAAACTTTTCGTAATGCTCAAGAGCTTGTTTCGAGTAACGAACCCCATTAAAGTCAATGGGCGACTCAAGCATTTTTGTATATGACCGATGCTCCGGATAGGTTTTCACTTGTGAAAAAACAGAAAACATCCGAAATCCATGGAAACACCACAGAAACGGATAGGGCAGGGCAGGGGCAGCATCTCAGGCTCCCAGGTCCCACTATTAAGCCACAATAGGGGCAAGAGTCTGCCCCCCCCCCCCCCCAACAATTTTTACTTTGGACAAACCCTCATTAGCAAGGCACACCTTAGCAAAGCACCACACTACCTGCAACCAAGCACAATCACTGCCTGCGGGTCACACAGCTGCCTCTTCTCCTGGGTTACATGCTGCCCAACCCCCCGCATGACCCTGCATGCACAGTGCATACAATAGTTTCCCTGCCCAGCCTTCAGCTGCCCTCATGCCACACACTCGCTTCATAGCTACACCACCCTCATGTCTATTTCCAAGTGCGTCTGCGATGAGCAGGAACCGGAGGCACACACTGCAGAGGGTTGGCAGGGCCAGGCAGCGACCCTCTTCGAAAGGGGTGGGCGATAACCCACAATGCTGTTGAGAATTGATGAGAAATTGACGTTCGATCTTCACGTAAGCGGGCCCAGGGTCAAGCTCGTTCCCAGCCTCCAACTTGTGTGACCCAAGGTGCCGCAAGTTACATAGCAATGGGGAATCCATGTGCCCATACACGATTTATTCTGTGTTGGTGTCGGATAGCTCAATCAACACCGGAAGGGGAAAGCCATCTGCACTCTGCCCCCTACCCAAGTCAGTCAGTGTCTTTGTGCCAGACAGGTAAATCACCGCAATGGAAAGTCTGTGTGCACCCACACGATGGGTGGGTCCTAGGCGACCCAAGACATGAACCATGAAGAAATCAGAGTGCCCAAACATGGCAGACTTTCACTGCGCCGAGGATATAGGCCTCAGCCCACACCCTCAGCAATCGCGGGCATGAAGCGGACTTCGATGCTAGTTCATCTGCGACGGGCTTATTAAATCAGTTATGTTTTCTTTCACCGCTCCAATGACTGAATTAGCCAGGAAAAAGTTCCACATGCCCAGCCTGGCGCAGTTGCAGTTCCCCCGGGACATAGGCCTCAGCCCACACCCTCAGCAATCGTGGGCATGAAGCGGACTTCGATGCTAGTACAGCATTGAATGTCTCATTAATGCAGTAACGCTCCTCTTCTTTGGCCCAACCAGTGTATCAGATAACTGTGGTAACATGAGAGCAAATACATGATGCCCAGTGCTGATCCCCTGACCCCAAGCAGGAGGAGGAGGTAGCCTTACAAGGGCAATAAACCATGACCAGGACCCACTGTAGCCTGTGTGGGAAGTATGTAAGCAGGCCCTGGGTCCGGCTCGGTCCCAGCAAACACACTGTGGTACCCAAGGTGCCGCGAATTACATAGCAATGGGCAATCCTCACACTATTCATTCTGTGTTGGTGTCAGATAGCTCAATCGACACCGCAAGGGGAAAGCCATCTGCACTCTGCATCCTAGCCAAGTCAGTCAGTGTATTTGTGCCAGACAGGTAAAACACTGTTATGGGAAGTCTGTGTGCACCCACACGATGGGTGGGTCCAAGGAACTTAAAGACGGTACACATAAAGAAATCAGAGTTCCCAAACATGGCAGACTTTCACTGCGCCGAGGACATAGGCCTCAACACAAACCCTCAGCAATCGCGGGCATGAGGTGGACTTCGATGCTAGTTCAGCTGTGAACGTCTCATTAAAGGCAGTAACGCTCCTCTTCTGTGGGTCCAACCGAGTTTCTCCAATAACTGTGGTAACACGAGAGAAAATACATAGTGGCCTCGGCCCACAATTGATGCCCTAGTCAGTGAGTGTTTTTGGGCCAGGTGGGTAAAACACAGCGATGGGAAGTCTGTGTGCACCCATAGTATAAACAGACCCCTGTAACATTCCAGTAGAAAAGGTATAAGCAGACCCCTGTAACATTTCGGTTGCAGTAGTATAGGAAGACCCCAGTACCATTTCTGTAATAGAAGTATAGGCAGACCCCTGTAACATTTACGTGGCAGAAGTATAGGCAGACCCCTGGAACATTTATGGAGCAGCAGTATAGGCAGACCCCTGGAACATTTACGTGGCAGAAGTATAGGCAGACCCCTGTAACATTTTTGTAGCAGCAGTATAGGCAGACCCCTGGAACATTTACGTGGCAGCAATATAAGCAGACCCCTGTAACATTTACATGGCAGCAGTATACGCAGACCCCTGTACCATTTCTGTTGTAGAAGTATAGGCAGACCCCTATAACATTTATGGAGCAGCAGTATAGGCAGACCCCTGTAACATTTACGTGGCAGAAGTATAGGCAGACCCCTGTAACATTTAAGTGGCAGCAGTATAGGCAGACCCCTGTAACATTTCTGTAGCAGCAGTATAAACAGATCCCTGTAGCATTTACGTGGCAGAAGTATAGGCAGACCCCTGTAACATTTTCGTAGCAGCAATATAGGCAGACCCCTGTAACATTTACGTGGCACAAGTATAGGCAGACCCCTGTAACATTTCGGTAGCAGGAGTATAGGCAGACCCCAGTACCCTTTCTGTTGTAGAAGTATAGGCAGACCCCTGTAACATTTAGGTGGCAGCAGTATAGCAGACCCCTGTAACTTTTATGTAGCAATCTTGTAGCAGAAGTATAGGCAGGCAGGCCCCAGTAAAATTTCTGTAGTAATAGTATAGGTCAACCTCTGAAACATTGGGGTACCATGAGTGTAGGCGTGGGCCCGAAAAATCAGTGTACCAAGAGTACAAGTGTACCTCTGAAAAATGTATCAACCGAGTGGGCAGGTGAGACCCATAAATATTTTTTGAAAGATACAGCTCGTTGTTGCTTAATTTGTAACAGAGCCAGGAGGCAGCCCTGTTGAAAAAATTGGTTCATGTTAAAGTATCAATACTTTTGAAACTTTTAAAAATTGTAAAAACATTGTTAGATGAGCCTTTTGGAACGCAGAAAAATTGGCAGTTCAGCGCGATGACATGTTGTTTCTGGTGGAGGAGTAGAAGGAGGAGGACTAATATCAGAGACAGATTGACAAAGCAAAATGCCCCGTTTTTACGGTGATAGAGAAGAGTGCTTATATCTGTGGTTGCAGCGAAAAGAATCTTTAGGTTCCGCTGCTCTCCACCGGTAGAAAAGAGAAGTCTGGGGAAATCCAGGCTTTGTTCATCTTTATGAGTGTAAGCATGTCGGCACTGGCAGTTGACAGGCGGGTACGCTTGTCCTTGATGATTCCCCCAGCTGCACTAAACACCCTCTCTGACAAGACGCTAGTGGCAGGGCAAGCCAGCACCTCCAGGGCATACAGCGCAAGTTCGTGCCACGTGTCCAGCTTTAACACCCAATTGTTGTATGGAGCAGAGGCATCACGGAGGACGGTGGTACGATCGGCTACGTACTCCCTCACCATCTTTTTACAGTGCTCCCTTCGACTCAGCCTTGACTGGGGAGTTGTGGCGCAGTCTTGCTGGGGAGCCATAAAGCTGGAAAAGGCCTTGGAGAGTGTTCCCCTGCCTGCGCTGAACATGCTGCCTGATCTCCGCTCCTTCCCTGCTGCTTGGCCATCGGAACTGCGCCTTCTGCCACTAGCGCTGTCAGATGGGAAGTTTAGCCTCACTTTGTCCACCAGGGCCCTGTGGTATTGCATCACTCTGGAACCCCTTTCCTCTTCTGGAATGAGAGTGGAAAGGTTCTCCTTGTAACGTGGGTCGAGAAGGGTGTACACCCAGTAATCCTAGTTGGCCAGAAAGCATCTAATGCGAGGGTCACGAGAAAAGCAGCCTAATATGAAATCAGCCATGTGTGCCAGGGTGCCAGTATGCAAGACATGGCTGTCCTCGCTAGCAAGATGACTTTCAGGATCCTTCTTCTCCTCCTCCTCCACAGCCCATACACGCTAAACAGATGAGAGGCAAGCAGCATAATGATTGCAGCGTCGCCGCTCACCATCTGGGTAGACTCCTCAAAGTTTCCAAGGACCTGGCAGATGTCTGCCATCCAGGCACACTCCTCGGTAAAGAATTGAGGAGGCTGACTACCACTACGCCGCCCATGTTGGAGTTGGTATTCCACTATTGCTCTACGCTGCTCATACAGCCTGGCCAACATGTGCAGCATAGAATTCCACCATGTGGGCACGTCGCACAGCAGCCGGTGCTCTGGCAGATTAAACCGATGTTGCAGGGTCCTCAGGGTAGCAGTGTCCTTGGTGGACTTGCGGAAATGTGCGCAGATGTGGCGCACCTTGCCAAGCAGGTCAGATAAGTGCGGGTAGTTTTTCAGAAACCACTGAACCACCAGATTGAAGACGTGGGCCAGGCATGGCACGTGTGTGAGGCTGCCGAGCCGCCACCAGGTTACGGCCATTGTCACACACGACCATGCCCGGTTGGAGGCTCAGCGGCGAAAGCCAGAGGTCGGTCTGCTCTGTCAGACCCTGCAACAGTTCGGGGGCCGTGTGCCTCTTGTCACCTAAACTGAGTAGGTTCAGCACGGCCTGCTGACGCTTGCCCACCGCTGTGCTGCCGCGCCGCGTCACACCGACTGCTGGCAATGTGCTGCTCACATTTCTTAATTGAGAGGTGGGGAGGGGGAGGGTTTAGAGGAGGTGGCATAGACCGCCGCAGATACCAGAACTGAGGAAGGACCCGCTATTCTAGGTGTGGGTAGGACGTGTGCGGTCCTAGGCTCTGACTCGGTCCCAGCCTCCACCAAATTCACCCAGTGTGCCGTCAGGGAGATATAGTGGCCCTGCCTGCCAGTACTTGTCCACGTGTCCGTGGTTAAGTGGACCTTCCCAGTAAGCGCGTTGGTGAGGGCACGATTGATGTTGCGGGAGATGTGCTGGTGTAGGGCTGGGACGGCACACCGGTAAAAATAGTGGCGACTGGGGACCGAGTTGCGTGGGACCACCGCCATCATGTTTTTGAAAGCCTCCGTTTCCACAAGCCTGTACAGCAGCATCTCCAGGCTGATTAATTTGGCAATGTGCATGTTTAAAACTTGAGCGTGTGGGTGCGTGGTGGCGTATTTGCGCTTTTGCTCCAACGTTTGCACTAGCGACAGCTGGACGCTGCGCTGAGAGACATTGCTGGATGGGGTCGAGGACAGCGGAGGTAAGGGTATGGGTGCAGGCCAGGAGGCGCTCGTGCCTCTGTCCTGAGAGGGGGGTTGGATCTGAGGGCAGGTTGAAGCACAGGGGAAGAGGCAGTGGTGCGACTCGGAGGCGGTAAATGGCCTTTGTCCCACCTTGTGGGGTGTTTGGCCATCATATGCCTGCGCATGCTGGTGGTGGTGAGGCTGGTAGTGATGGCTCCCCGGCTGATCTTGGCGCGACACAGGTTGCACACCACTGTTTGCCAGTCGTCCGCGCTCTCACATCCACAGCTTTGAACACCTAGGCCTCTGCACGGTGGCTTGGCGTGAGAGGGTGCTTTGGGAAACAGTTGGGGGATTCTTCGCTCTGGCCCTGCCTCTACCCCTGGTCACTCCACTGCCTCTTCCAACCTGTCCTGCTGCTGCACTTGCCTCCCCCTCTGAAGACCTGTCCTCAGTTGGCTTAGCAAACCAGGTAGGGTCAGTCATGTCATCGTCCAGCTGCTCTTCCTCCGAATCCTCTGTGCGCTCCTCCCTCGGACTTACTGCCCTTACTACTACCTCACTGATAGACAACTGTGTCTCATCATCATCGTCCTCCTCACCCACTGAAAGCTCTTGAGACAGTTGCCGGAAGTCCCCAGCCTCATCACCCGGACCCCGGGAATTTTCCAAAGGTTGGGCATCGGTCACGACAAACTCCTCAGGTGAGAGAGGAACCCTTTTTTCCCAATCAAGGCAGGGACCCGAGAACAGTTTCTGGGAGTCTGCGTGCTCATCAGTATGTGTCATTTTCATGGAGTGAGGAGGCTGGGAAGAAAGAGGAGCAGCAGCCAGAGGATTCAGAGTTGCAGCAGTGGACGGCGTAGAAGACTGCTCACACTGCTCTGTTTGTAATAAAGGTCTACCACGTGGACCCATAAATTGTGATATGAAGCTGGGGACCCCAGAAACTTGCCTCTCTCCTAATCCCGCAGCAGCCGGCTGTGATTCACCTGGACCAGGAACTCGGCCTGTGCCCACACCCTCACTTGGACCTCCGCGTCCTCGCCCGCATCCTCGAGCCCTACCCCTACCCCTCATCATGGTGGATTACGAGTAGAGCAGACACAGACCGGTGTAAATAATTATGGAATTATTGGCGTACAGTTTGAGGCTGAGAGCGGTATTGTAACACCAACTGCAGGCAGAAAAAAATTATACAGAAGGCTGCAAACAGGCCTAGCTGTGCAATAGTGATGCACTACAACTCCCCCCAGACACCCTTTAAATTTCAGATGGTCAGAGGTAGCGCAACGATGGATTTTTTTTACTTTTTGAACAAGAATACAGGCTATATAGTGTGTATATGACTTTCCCTCTATCAGTGGCTGTGGCTGTACGCTGTGCGTATAATTCACTGCAGACACAGACCGGTGTAACAAATTATGGAATTATTGGCGTACAGTTTGACGCTGAGAGCCGTATTGTAATGCAAACTGCAGCCAGAAAAAAATTATACGGAAGTCTGCAAAAAGGGCTGGATGTGCAATAGTGATGCACTACAACTCCCACCAGACACCCTGTAAAATGCAGACGGTCAGAGGAAGCCCTAAAAAGGACCATTGGGGTTCTTGTAGACAGGATCCTACACTACAACTGTCCCTATCTCAGCACCACTTTTCCTATACTCTGTATTACAGACTGCAAAACATTTTGGTGCAAAACTGCTCCCAGCAGCCACAACAGTAATGCGCATGGTCAGATGTGGCCCTAAGAAGAACTGTCGGGGTTCTTTAGGATAGGATCCTACACTAACACTATCCCTGAATAAGCAGCAGCACTTTCCCTATGCTCTCCCAGTGTGTGTCTGAGGCAAGCCGCGGGCAGGACCGCTTTAAGTACTCGGCGGTCACTTGATCTCGCCAGCCACTCACTGCAGGGGGGTGGGATAGGGCTGGCACGTCACAGGAGGAAGTGGTAATGCCTTCCCTGCATGTCTATTGGCTAAAAAATGGTGCTAAACATGCAGGGAAGGAAATGGAATTGACTCGAGTACTGCGTGGTGCTCGTCTCGAGTAACAAGCATCTCGAACACCCTAATGCTCGAACGAGCATCAAGTTTGGACGTGTGTGCTCGCTAATCTCTAGTGTTAATAGTTACATTACATAGGGGATCACATACTTTGGAATTTATGATTGAATAATCAAGTTGTGCCTACCTTACCTTTCCTGTTTATAACCTAAGTTTGTACGACATCGAGAAATTAGAGAATCAGATTAGGTACATTACATAGGGGTTCACTTAGTTTTGCACTTAGAATTGAGTAATCAAGTTGCGACCCTTTTCGATTTCCTATTTAAGACCTAAAGAATGATTTTGCTAATTTTCAAGTTTGTATGACACAGGGAAGTTAGAGAATTAGATTAGGTTTATTAGATAGGGGGTCATTTACTTTTGCCCTTAACATTGAATAATTGATTGGCGCCTTTTTTACTTATCCTATTTGGGAGTTAAAGAATGCTCCTGCCAAATGTCAAGTTTGTACGACACCGGGAAGTTAGAGAATTAGTGGCGAGTCAGTCAGTGAGAGCTAGAGAGAGAGCTAGAGAGAGAGCTAGAGCGAGAGAGCGAGAGTTTTTCTATGGTCCAGCACTTCACTGGAGAACACAGCTCACGGAATGCCTAATTATTGTCTTATGTGTTTTCATTGTGTGTAGAATGGAATCTGTTACAATATTTCTCCTCGTTCTGTAATGCAAAATTATTGAAAAATACTAATAAAAATTGATTTAAAAAATGCACAGAGCATGGGAAACAACCAAGGAGAATTGGCGCTCCTAACATAGGAAGAGAAATATGATGTCATAGGCATCATGGAAACTTGGTGGAATGATACACATGATTGGAATACAAGGCTTGAAGAATACAACTTATTTATAAGAAACAGACCTAAAAAAAAAAAAAGGGGAGAAGGTATTGCGTTGTATGTTAGGAAAACATTCATCTCCACAGAGATTCAAGCGTCAGAGAATGGTAGTTCTGTAGAAACTGATGTAGATGTGGATATTGATGAACTCTTTCTACATCAGATGGCCAAGCTCTCAAAAAAGCATCACATAGCAATCATGGGAGATTTTAACTATCCAGAAATATTTTGGGAATCTCTCTCAGGTAAAAGTAATGGATCCAACAAATTCTTATTGGCTCTTGCTGACAACTTTATCTTCCAAAAGGTAGAAGACAAAACAAAGGGATCTGCTATCTTGGACCTAATTCTTACCAACAGGGAGGGCATGGTTGAAAAAGTATGGGTGCTTGGGACCTTAGGTGGCAGGGATCATGCTATCATTGAATTTTGGATAAAATGGGGAGGAAGACCTTAGAAAACTCAGACCTCAAGGTTGGATTTTAGAATGGCAGATTTTAATGAACTCAGAAAGACGGTAGGAAGAATCCAATGGCTGGATGTTCTTAATGACAGAAATGTCTAAGATGGTTTGGAAATATTGCAAAATGAGATTCTCAAAGCACAATCGTTAACAATTCCTAAAAGAAGGAAGAATTTAAAGAGACCAAGATGGATTAACACAGAATTTGCACACATGTTAAAAAGAAAAAAATATATGTTTATCAAATGGAAAGAGGGGGGAATATCTAAAATAGAATATAATGCAGTCTGCAGAAACTGTAGGGCAAGTGTCAGGAAAGCTAAAGGTAATAATGAACTGAGGCTTGCAACAGAGGCCAAAAGCAGTAAAAAAGGATTTGGGGGGGTATGTCAAAAGCAAAAGAAAAGTCAAAGATGCTATTGAATGCTTACAAGATGAAAATGGTGAATTGAATGATGTTGAGAAGGCTGAATTCATATTTTGTATCTGTTTTCTCCCAGAAAGTAGATGGAACATTAACTGATCTTCCCTGTGCTATTGGGGGAATAAAATAATACAGTCTATCTGTAAGCAGAGAAATGGTAAGTGAACACTTAGCTAACTTAAATTCAAGTCTCAAGGTCCAGATGAATTACATCCTAGGATATTAAAGGAAGCAGTGGAGGTAATTGCTGAACCACTCGCCATAATCTTTGAAAATTCCTGGAGAACAGGAGAAGTCCCAGAAGATGGGAAAAGGTCAAATGTTGTTCCTATTTTCAAAAAAGGGAAGAAGGTGGATCCAGGAAACTACAGGTCTGCAAGCCTGACTTCTATACTGGGAAAGATCTTCTAGCAAATAATTTAACAGGAAAGTCCTTGAGGGGCATTCACACAGGCATGTGCATATTTCGCTCAGGTTAATATGCAGTGTAGTCACATGCCAAAGGAAGCTGTTGTCTTGTGTTTTTCTGTCTATTGGCAAACTTTGTATGCATATTAATACGCAAAGAACTTACCCATGTTAAAAAAATGCACAAAATCACATTTCCTACATACTTTCTCTATATTCACACATGCCTATTGATTTCAGTGGGCTATCAGGACGGCTTCACATGGGTGTAGGCGCAAAATCACATGCGGTAAGCAAAATCTATTTGTGCTGTGAATGAGGCATTTTTGCACATCTTACTGTACTTTTTGTGCTGCCTGGGCTATTTCACATGTGCCCCAAGTTAAATGGCTATTAGTTCCCAATGTGTTCTTTTGTCCTCGGAATTGGAAAGTGTATTGCGCATCTATGTGGGTATTGGGTGCGCATTTGCACCCCCCCCCCCCTCCCCAATTTCAGATAGACTCTAAGGCCTTAGTCAGACGGGCGTTTTTTCGTGCGATTTGCGGATCGCAAGACGGATGCGCATCCGCAAATCGCGTGACCGGTGCCCGAAAATCGCCCGAAAATCTGCTCCTAGCCGCGTTTCATTAGAAACGGGCCGGAGCTGTCCAGCGCATTGCATTCAATACAGCCGGCTCCATTGAAAGCAATGCGCTGCGGGCGAGTGTGGGATGAATTGTCGGGAAGGGCTTAAATATATAAGCCCTTCCCTGCAATTCATCCAGAAAAGTGTTAAAATAAAAAATATATACTTACCTGCTCCCGGCAGCCGGAGTTCCGCGTGGCCAGCCTGCAGTGGGTGTGAAGGGGGTGTGAGTCAGACCTGCCCCCTGATTGGCTCAGCCACGTGGCAGCCCATTGCTTTCAATGGAGTCGGCTGTATTGCCGGCTCCATTGAATTCAATGGGCAAACATCGTTCTTCTCTGCCACAGCTGTTACAGCTGTGGCAGAGAAGAAGAATTTGTCTTCTATATGTTCTCAATGGGGTCGGCGCTGCTGCCGCCGGCCCCATTGAGCACATATAGAGAAGAGAACAGGAATCGCAGATCGCAGATAGGTGCGATCTGCGATTTCTGTTCTATAATTTATCGGACGAGCGCATAAAAAGCGCTCATGTGTCCGATACAGTTGCAAAGCAATGGTTTTATAAAATCGCCGGACGCATGCGCAAATCGCGGCAAAAAACGCCCGTCTGACTAAGGCCTAATAGGCCTTTAGTGTGAAAATACACACTAAGATAGAGCATGCTGCGTTATTTTTCACACACTCGAAATGTGAACACAAAAACAAAAAATTAGAATTAACCCATTGAAATCAATTGGTTCCATTCTCTGCATATTGCGTATGCAAATATGCACACAAATGTCCATGTTAAGTATCCCTAAAACACAGGTTAAGAACAAAATTCAATTCCTAATCAACTAGTGTAGTAAGATCAAACAAATGCCTCTTTCAAAATGTGGAATGTCTTCTAATTTCATGAGAATGAAACATATTCATTTGCTTTTTGGTTATTAATGTAATAGAGCAAGTAAGAACAAATGGTAACCGCAGAAAAAAAGTTAACATATTTATTTAATCTAATTTTAAAAATTGTCTTTTTTTATAAAGACACTGTTATACAGTTCCTGGAGCTACAGTAGGTCATCTTAGGCTGGGCTCACACAACGCAATGACATGCGCACTTGCTGTATGCCGCCAATTCCCATTCACTATCCTGGCATGTATGCGCATGTAATACGTGCCAAGATAGAACATGCTGCATTTTTTTGTGTGTGTAATATGTGCGTGAAAAAAAGTTGGTGCCAGCGGCCCAATACAAATCAATGTGCTACTGGCATTGCGTGTTGCACACAGGAAAATTGTGTGTGTGCCACGCAATGACAACACACCAATGGGAGAGCGGCCTTAGGTAGAGAGAATGAAAATACTGTAGATGGTCTGGGGTCAGTCGTTAATAAAATGTACAGATGTGTCCTTCCTTCACTTGTCTCTGAACTCAACAAATCCCAAGATGAATAATAAGGGATGATAACAAACATGTACAAAAAACCATATCTATCCGGAAAATGCCATCCGTCACTCATAGGCTCCCATGTTAAAAAACCCACATACCTTTGACTTATATGTGTTGCCAGATGGGTGTACCAGATGGCTGTCTCCATCAACTATATGTTCTGCTCCAGGGATAGCAACTGCAATCTATGTGTATATATATATATATATATATATATATATATATACACACACACATACATACATACATACACACACACACACACACACACACATATACACAGTGGGGGAAAAATATTTAGTCAGATACCAATTGTACAAGTTCTCCCACTTAAAAAGATGAGAGAGGCCGGGGGCGTGGCTTGGAGAGGCACCGGAACGGCAGCAAATCTTTAGGCTCCGTTTGGAAACAGGCACTTCTAGCCATAAAAAGCACTGTTGGAGGTGGAAAACCGCAAAAGCAGATAAACGAACCTACCAGGACAGCATGTCAGCAAGAAGGAGAGGCTCGAAACCAGTGCCGACAAAGCTGGAGTCCTTCTTTGTGGCACGTGGGTCTCCCTCTGCAATGGCCGCACAGGAGATCCTGCCGGCAGCCCGCAAGGGCCGGGAGCAAGTGACTGACAGCCGCTCTGCACTAGAAACCACAGCGGAGGAGACTGCATCTGACAGCTCTGCCGGAGCGACCAGAGGCTCTCAGCACACATCAGCTATACCGAAAGGCACAAGAGAAAGGTCAGTGAATGGGGGGAAAAACATTGCCAAGGGACCCCCTGCACCCAAAATGGCGCTGACCACGTTGCCACACAGAATGAGAACCCCCACAAGCAGCCCAGAAAAGCAGAAGCTGAGAATATCTCAGACTGCTGAGAGTGATCCGGAGGCTGAACACTTACATGTGATAGCGGAGGAGAGAGAAACAGATAACCCTGCAGAGGCAGCCGGAGGCTCACAGTATAACACAGCCACAACGGGAGGCTCAAAAGACAGAGCAGTGAATGGGGGGAAAAACAATGCCAAGGGGGCCCTTACACACACACTAAGAACCCCCACAAGCAGCCCAGAAAAACAGAGGCAGAAGATGTCTCAAAATGCTGAAAGTGTTTCAGGAGCTGATTATCTCCATGAAAAAGGAGACGACAAAGAATTAGATAACCTCACTGCATCAAACAAACCGGTGACTGAGCTGTATATAAAGGAAATAGTGTTGGCGCTGAGAAACACCATACAAGCAGACATTTCAATGTTAACCTCGACAGTAAACTCCTCCATTCGGGACATTAACAACAAAATAGAAAAACATGATAAAAAACTGGAGGAAGTGGTGGGCTCGCATAACTCATTAATCGACTCCCACTACGATCTAGAAGAAAAAGTTAACAAACTGCAACTCAAACTATCCGATTTAGAGGATAGAAATCGACGCAACAACGTCAAAATAAGAGGGATACCCGAAAATGTCTCCAATGCGGAAATCGTAAACTACATTACACGATTTATGCAGACCATGCTTCCCAACACGCCAATGCAAGAATTCAAGATAGATAGGGCCCACAGATTACCGCGCCCAAAATTCCTTAAAGAGGAATACCCCAGAGACGTTATAGCTCGAATTCATTATTTTGGCGCAAAAGAAGCCCTAATGAACGCAACAAGAAAGCTCCAACCCCTGCCAAACCCATACTCTGAATTGCGAATATTCGCTGACCTATCGCAATCCACCTTGGAAGCGAGGAGAAGCTTCGCAGCGATCACTGCCTCCTTAAGAAAAGCCAATATCCAGTACAAATGGGGATTTCCCACAAAAATTATAGTTACAAAAGAAGGAAGGACCCATATCCTCCAAGACCCTAAATCTGCGACAGACACCCTAAACTCTTGGGGAATTACACTGCAAAATTTATCCTATACAAACGCCAACACAGAAAAAAACAGACGCCAGCATCACACCAGCCGGAGCTCCTCACCCCCGGAATGATTCAGAAGACCTCACCTCCAATAGATACAAAACAACGTCTCATGAAGTGCCTGCTCAAGACAGCTGAACTTTTTCTCCCCCCACCGAAAAATGCAAGTTCTAACTTGCCCTGTATTTGTCAGTTTAATCCTCAACATTCTGACTCTCACGCCAAACGCATCCGTGTGTTCTGGCCCTACACAAAATGAGGATATTGTTTGGTTCTCTTTTTTTTGTTATCTTGTTTCCTCAGGCATTCGCGCATCACAGGAATTCCCAAGTCTCCAGCTTTGCCGCCACCCACCATCCACATGGCGGTGAAAGTCCTATCGCTTAACGCCAACGGCTTGAACTCGCCATTCAAGAGAAGATCTGCGTGGAAAGAGGCAATTATGCAAAATGTTGACATTATGTGTATCCAGGAGACCCACTTGTTAGAAGTAGATAAAAGCAGAATGTCCCATAGAATGTTTCCGCAGGTCTTATTTGCTTGTGCCCCAAAAAAACAGGCGGGTGTGATGGTGGCATTCCGAGACAGAGCTCCGTTCACCATCAATAAACAGATTGGTGACCCGAAGGGTCGCTATTTAATCTTAGTAGGTTCCCTTAGGAATACAAAAATAACCTTAGTAAACACATATGTAACAAATTCAAAGCAAATTAATTTTCTTAACAAACTCAAAAAAAAAATTAACCAAGTATCGGAAGGTCCAATAATGATAAATGGTGACTTCAACCTAGTACCTGATAGAGAACTCGACACTACAAACCCAAAACTTAAAAGAAATGCCACCCTGGGAGAATGGCTACACAAAAATGCGCTTTATGATACGTTCCGGTGCTCCAACGCCTCTGCAAAAGAATACTCACACTATTCAAATAGACACAGATCCTTCTCGCGCATAGACTTATGTCTAGTTGAGAGGAAACTCTTAGCATCAATACAAAAAGCGGAGGTTGGGACGGCTACTTGGTCCGACCACGCACCAATCATAACAACACTGAATGTAAGGGGCCTTGGAGCACCGACTAAATCATGGAGGAATAACACTTATTTAATGAGCATTCCCAAATACAGGGAAAAAATACAAGAAGCATTAACTGAATACTTTAAATTCAATGCCATCCCACAAACAGACCCAGCAATGGTGTGGACCGCCCATAAGGCATACATAAGAGGAATTTTAATAAAACTAGGCTCCAAATACAAAAGAGATAAAACAAAAAAAACAGATGAAATTTTAACCCAAATACAACTGAAGGAATCCCTTTTAAAAGTTTCCCCAGACCAAAACACACATACCGAATTACATAAATTGAGACTGGCCCTACGAAAAACATTACTAGGGGATTTTGACAGAGAAATTACTGCTCAACGAGCGGACAGCTATTCAGCAATTAATAGGCCATCCAAATGGATGGCAAATCTGATTAAAAGAAAAACAATAAAAGCAAATATTCCCTACATTTGGAATTTCCAGGACAAAAAACAAAAACTATCGAACCCCAAACATATTGCAGACAATTTTTGCTCTTTCTACAGCAAACTTTATAACTTGAAAAATGATCCCCAAACAAAACAACCAGACAAGGAATCAATCAATGCTTTCTTGCAAAAGGTTAACCTACCGAAGCTATCATCCTTACAAACGGACCTCTTGGACGCCCCGTTCTCCGTCTCGGAAATAATAGACACCATAGCATCCCTAAAGAACCAGAAAGCCCCTGGGCCGGACGGGTATTCAGCAGAGTACTATAAAAACTTCTTACCTCAACTTTCAACCCATATCACTAACACATTTAACAAGATCAAAGAAAGAGGCTTCTTCCCACAAGAGATGCTGCAGGCCACAATTGTAGTCCTACCAAAACCTGGAAAGGTACCAAATACACCAACTAACTTCCGTCCTATATCATTACTTAATACCGATACTAAGATCTACGCTAAAACGTTGGCCCGTAGAATGGTGGACATACTCCCAGACATAATACACTCTGACCAAATGGGGTTTGTAAAGGGGAGACAGGCCTCGGACGGCACACGGAAAATTCTAAATCTAATACATTCAATAGAAACATCTAAGGTGCCGTCAATAATGCTGGCCCTGGACGCCGAAAAGGCATTTGACCGAGTCCATTGGGAGTACATCTTTGAGACAATGAAAAAATTTGGTTTTGGAGAAAACACGATAAGTGCCGTCCGGGCCCTGTATTCAGCCCCCACAGCCACTGTTTGGGTGGATGGTACCCTGTCGGTCCCCCTATCAATCTCGAATGGCACAAGGCAGGGTTGCCCATTGTCTCCTATTTTGTACGTGCTGGCTATAGAGCCACTAGCAGAACTAATTCGCACCTCCTCTGAAATAAAGGGAATCCCAATAAATCACAGACAATACAAAATAGGATTATTCGCTGACGATGTCATTTTGACACTGACCCGCCCCCTAGAATCTTTAAGAATGGCATGTAAAATAATCAACCAATTTAGTAATGTATCTCTATACAAGTTGAATATAGACAAGTCCCTTATTCTAGGTCTGGGGGTATCTACAAACCTAGAAAATGCAATACGGGCGGAATTTCCCTTTGAGTGGAAAAAAAAAGGCATACCCTACTTGGGAATAACGTTGACACCATCCATCAGAGACATAGAACTAGAAAATTACCCCAAACTGCTTAACTCCACCCAGAAAGTAATTGACCATTTATCAGGTTTAAAACTGTCATGGATGGGCAAGATCACATCCTACAAAATGAAAGTCCTCCCACTAGTCCTGTACCATTTTAGAACCTTACCACTTATTATCTCCAAGCTTACAATTTCTAAACTCCAAAAACAACTAAACAACTTTTTATGGAGTGGAAAGAAACCACGTTTAGCCCTGTCAATATTAGCACTCCACCGGAAAAAGGGAGGAGCGGGAGTACCAAATCTAAGGGCATACTACGAAGCTAATATACTAAACCAAACTAGACAATTAATCAGGACCAACAACACAGTAGGCTGGCCCAATGTAGAAAAAAGCTATATAAATGATCTACCTGGACAGGCACTAATGCTTGCTACTTCAATAGATGGTTTAATATTCCCAAAAAGCATAGACACCCAACTTAAAAACATTCCCCCTACATTACAAGCCGCGATCCAAACATGGAAAGAACTCACTAAAAAAATAAGCATATCCGATGAAACGGAATTTCCTCGCATACCTATCGAGACACTCAATCTATTTTTACCTAACTGTGATATGAAACCGTGGAGCGTTAGAGGAGTCAGATACGTAGAGGACTTAACATCCAAGAGAGAAATTAAAAGCTTTACAGAAATAAGTACTGTCTATGGCCTCCCGCAGAGCGAAAAATTTACATACCTTAGAATCTGCTCTCTCTTAAGAGAGAAACCCTTACACAAAGTAAAACTCCCGACCACAATCATTAAAAAAATTCTCACAAACCCTCTCGAAGGTAAATCGGAGACAAGAGACTATTATGACATACTAACCAACAACAAAGCAATGACAAAAAAAACATACATGTCGAACTGGGAACTAGAACTCAAAGAAAAGATACCTCTGGATCAATGGTCCAGCTCGAATACGTTAATGACAAAATCCACTATGGGACTTAACATACTAGAAGTACAAACCAAAATTAACCTAAGATGGTACTACAACCCATCACTTTTATACAATAGATCGAACCTGGGAGATGGTTTGTGCTGGAGAGGCTGCGGCCAAAAAGGCACATTATCACATATTTTTTGGTCCTGCCCAACACTAAAAGTATATTGGGAAAACATAACCATGTTCTTACAAAGCACATTGAAGTGCTACATACCTAAAGACGCCAAAATGTATATATTGCTGATGGGCTTGGAAACGTTTCCTAAACAGATAAGATATGTACTTGCTCACTCCCTAATGACCGCCAAATCCATAATAGCAAGACACTGGAAAAATCCATTACCCCCAGACATAGAAGAATTTAAAAGACGTATGGACGAACAATATATTTTTGAAAAATGGTTGGCGTTCCGGAATAAGAACACCAAAAAATTTAATGAGACCTGGGAGACTTGGAGAATATCCTTAAAAAAGTAACAGTTGAATCACACAGATGCGTGAAGCCTTGTTACTGAGTTTGTTCATATGTTATATGTTCGTTGCAAAATATGTGTGGAATACAGGTTGTTAGAGGAACACAACGATTACGCTAAGTGTAAGTTATAGAAAATAGTACATGACTATACCATAACCACAATATAAGAATGTGCAATAAAATCTCAATAGAGTACTACCCTATATAGCACAGAGTGGTTACCATACCAGTTACATATTTTGATTGTAAAGTTGTGGAATGTTACCAATTGTTGTAGTAAAGTAACTTAATCAAAATACTAACACAAATAGCACAGTCTGAATCTGATACTAAATATTCGTTGATTATGTGCAAATCTCTTATGCTACTATGTACCAATGACTTGTATGATTGTTAAAATTAATAAAAAAATCTAATGTTTAAAAAAAAAAAAAAAAAAGATGAGAGAGGCCTGTAATTGACATCATAGGTAGACCTCAACTATGAGAGACAACATGAGAAAACACATCCAGAAAATCACATTGTCTGATTTTTAACGAATTTATTTGCAAATTATGGTGGAAAATAAGTATTTGGTCACCTACAAACAAGCAAGATTTCTGGGTCTCACAGACCTGTAACTTCTTCTTTAAGAGGCTCCTCTGTCCTCCACTTATTACCTGTAGTAATGGCACCTGTTTGAACTTGTTATCAGTATAAAAGACACCTGTCCACAACCTCAAGCAGTCACACTCCAAACTCCACTATGGTGAAGACCAAAGAGCTGTCGAAGGACACCAGAAACAAAATTGTAGCCCTGCACCAGACTGGGAAGACTGAATCTGCAATAGGCAAGCAGCTTGGTGTGAAGGAATCAACTGTGGGAGCAATAATTAGAAAATGGAAGAGATACAAGACCACTGATAATCTCCCTCGATCTGGGGCTCCACGCAAGATCTCACCACGTGGGGTCAAAATGATCACAAGAATGGTGAGCAAAAATCCCAGAACCACATGGGGGAACCTAGTGAATGACCTGCAGTGAGCTGGGACCAACATAACAAAGGCTACCATCAGTAACACACTACGCTGCCAGGGACTCAGATCCTGCAGTGCCAGACGTGCCCCCCTGCTTAAGCCAGTACATGTCTGGGGCCGAGTGAAGTTTGCTAGAGAGCATTTGGATGATCCAGAAGAGTATTGGGAGAATGTCATATGGTCAGATGAAACCAAAGTAGAACTGTTTGGCAGAAACACAACTCATCGTGTTTGGAGGAGAAAGAATGCTGAGTTGTATCCAAAGAGCACCATACCTACTGTGAAGCATGGGGGTGGGAACATCATGCTTTGGGACTGTTTCTCTGCAAAGGGACCAGGACGACTTATCTGTATACATGAAAGAATTAATGGGGCCATGTATTGTGAGATTTTGAGTGCAAATCTCCTTCCATCAGCAAGGGCACTGAAGATGAAACATGGCTGGGTCTTTCAGCATGACAATTATTCCAAGCACACCGCCATGGCAACAAAGGAGTGGCTTCGTAAGAAGCAATTCAAGGTCCTGGAGTGGCCTAGCCAGTCTCCAGATCTCAACGCTATAGAAAACCTTTGGAGGGAGATGAAAGTCCGTGTTGCCCAGCGACAGCCCCAAAACATCACTGCTCTTGAGGAGATCGGCATAGAGGAATGGGCCAACATACCAGCAACAGTGTGTGCCAACCTTGTGAGGACTTACAGAAAACGTTTGACCTCTGTCATCGCCAATAAAGGATATATAACAAAGTATTGAGATGAACTTTTGTTATTGACCAAATACCTATTTTCCCCCATGATTTGCAAATAAATTCATTAAAAATCAGACAATGGGATTTTCTGGATGTGTTTTCTCATGTTGTCTCTCATAGTTGAGGTCTACCTATGATGTCAATTACAGGCCTCTCAGCTTTTTAAGTGGGAGAACTTGTACAATTGGTATCTGACTAAATACTTTTTTTTTGCTCCACTGTATATACATATAAATATATATAATTCATGCAATTATGTGTAATTATGAATAATAGTTAAAATACAAAGGCATCAGCTATTTTAATACACAAATTAACAAATGGAGATTCCTTAGTTGTCTTATTCTTTCTGCTTGCACAGCTCAATGCTTCTCTTTGCTGTTATATACTTTAGGATGTACCATGATTACACGAGGCTTAAAGGGATTGTCCGAGTTGTATCTTGCTGCAACCCCTTCCCTATGCAGTAACATTCGAAATACTCATATACTCACCTCTCCCCGCTCCCGCTGTGTCCCCCCGTTGCAGTCTATGTTTACAGATGCAGTCCCGCTTGGTTTACAGGACGTCACATTGATTGCAGCCAATAACAGAGCTCAGCAATGTATAACTGATCTCTATTGGCTGCAGCCCATGTGACGTTCCATAAACTGGGTGGACTGCAGCTGTTAATACAGACGAAGGGGAAGACAGTAGGGAGAGGTGAGTTGTGTTACTGCACGGGGAAGGGGTTGTGCTGAGATATTGCAACTTGGACAACCCCTTTTAAGTTTGAAATTTGTTCAATCAAGATTTTGCCACTTAGTGAAACAGTCGTTGTGGACAGTCGTCAGTCATCAGCAGATGATTGATGAAAAAGTGTACATTTTACGATGTAGGCTTGTGTTTGATTGACAGAGGGATCTTCACGCTATTTGCATGGATGTGGATGATGTGAGGCATGAAGTTTGCTGTACATGCTATGGTGATGAGTGAGTGTGAGGCACAAACCAAACTACATCAGTCTCAGATGTATATTTATTAGATATACTTACTTTACTGAATGTTTAAGATTATATTGAATTAGCATCATACCAAACTACATAATTTAACAAAACTAAAACTATGTTTTTTCTCAGCTTCACACATCCTGAGATATGTGTTCTGAGATGAACAGCTTTGGGAAAAGCAACGTAATTTTGGGAGATGTACAATAAATGCCATATTTGTCAGTGCTTGTGATATGAATTGCAGACTTTCAAGGATTATGTTATCATGTTGTAATAATGTCTTGAATTTTTTACTTGAGAAATTGGATTCCTTAAATGGTCACTTAAGACAGCTAAAAATGCAGGACACAGGTCATATAATGGTCAGAAATAGTGCTGTTCCTTCTGTACAGACATAGCAGCTTATTTTAAAAAGTCATCTGAAAGTTCAAGTATGCATTAAAAGATTTATGACAAGTTAAAGGTAAAGCATCTGTATTCTTGCCATCAAAGATAGCAGAAACCCAGAAAGACTTCATTAAAAAAAGAAGTTAACAGAGGCTTAAACCAGATGTGCCAAATTATAGTTATTTCCTTTCCACAGGCTTTAACGCAGCAATTTCTGACACTCTCTCGGAAATTGAATGGAACGGCAAGCTTTTAGTGCCCTCATTCTTGGGATCAGAAGGGGCCCCAGCAATCAGACCCCTGCGATCATAAAGTTATCCCATATTTTGTATATCCTATATAACTTTATACTTAGCACAAACCCTTTAATGGTGCATGTTCTATGCAACCACTCCTGCACTATTAATTTACAGGTCCTTGGAGTTCTGACATTTTATTTGGACGAGTATGTTATTTGAGATTTTACAATGATGAACTGGCATGCTTATTGAAATGTTTTGTGAAATGTATTAATATGGCATTCAGTGCAATGTGAATTTCTTTATTTCTAAGGCTATACACAATTGGATTTAACAATGGAGTAACTACTGTATAAAGCAATGATAGTGCTTTGCTAATGTTAAATATTTGCTTTCGAGATGGTGCTACATACATAATAATAAGAGTCCCATAATAAGTGGCTACAACAGCAAGATGAGAACTACATGTGGAAAATGCCTTTTTTCTCCCATTTGATGAAGGGATCTTGTAAATATTGTAAAGAATCATACAATACGTTGTGATAATAAATACAAAGGGAAATAATGTTAATAGAGATGCAAATATAAAGGATTCAATTTCTATTATAAATTTGTTTGAACAGGAAAGTTCTATAAGAGGTGAAAGATCACAAAAGAAATTATCTATTACATTTGGACCACAAAAATGTGACTTGCATAGTAAAATAAGAGTTACCATTGATATTGTTAAACCAGCTAACCAAGCCCATGTGGCAGTTTGGAAGCACATTTGAAAGTTCATAAGAGAAGAGTAATGTAGAGGTCTACATATCGCCAAATATCGGTCATATGACATTATTGCAAGGAGCAAACATTCAGTTGTGGCTGTAGAGCTGAAGAAGTAATATTGAGTCAGACACCCAGGAAGCGATATAGAACCATCTTCTGAAAGCAAGTTGTCTAACATGTTGGGGACAATATTTGTGGTGAAAACAACCTCAGATATAGATAGGTTGCAAAGGAAGAAATACATTGGAGAATGAAGACGAGCATTGGTTGCCACCAGTAAGATTATCAAAAGATTTCCAGATAATGTGAAAATGTATATAAGGAGAAATAAAACAAAAACAAAGATTCTAAAGCTGTGAAGATTTTTAAATCCAACAAGCATGAATTCAGTTGTGTTTATATTTTCCGGATGCATCTTCTTGACTGTATGTTTAATAAAAAGGTACAAATGTACCTATACGCATAACATAAAACAAGTCTAATTGATATCCACAATACCTACTGCAATATTATATTTGCAGTGGAGGTAATTCATAGTAAAAAACAATATTTTATATTTAAACTTTACTTAATGTGAATGTTAATATATTCTATTGCATTGGTAATTAAAGGGGATTTATGAGAAAACAAGAGTTTGCTGTTGTCCAGGGTTTGCTGTGTCTTCTTTCCAAGTGAATAGGGCAAAACTAGGCACAGTCCATGAATAGGAGGGGTTCTGTTTCTGGGGGAAAAAAAGCATGCCTTTTTTTTCTATGCTCAGACAATTTTTTTCAAATTACAGAAAGAGAGCTAAAATGGATCAGGTTAAGAGCAGGCCAACCAAAGTAATTAAAAGAATAGGTGAAATGCAGGACCATTAATGATTAAGCGTGAGTATTGAGGAAAGGTATCATCAACACCATAGAAGAGCACTTCTGCCTGCACTTACCATTATTGGGAGTTTAGAACCCTACTGATTGATTATTAAGATCAATGAAGTAACAATATGCAGTAAGCTGCTAAACTCCCCTAGCCATGTATGTGGTGTCCATGCACTGTCTAATTCGAGTTTCACCTGAGCCTCTTGATCGTAACTCACTTTCTCGGCTAGTGTACACTAAATATCCATTCACAGGTTGTTATTTCATTAGTCTTAATATGCATAGAACTAAATACACAGTGGCACTGCAAACTCATTGCATATTCAAAAGAAATTCTAAAACAAACAGCTTGGTTTCATTCCTGAAGGTTCATATCTTCTTTCAGGGCTCATTTCTTTGCATGGGCAGAAAACTTTCGTAGCACATCTTGAAGGTTCTTAGAATGTTAGAATGTATATGAAAAAATACTCTGCTTCCTGTATCAAGTGTTAGAATATGCAGTACTATGCTGTGATATAATCCAGGCTTCTATTTAAATTCTCCCTTGCAATTCATTGGGGGAAAAGAAAGAAATTTAACCAATTAGGCAGAAATTACAATTTATTGAAATAGTCACAAAGCACATTTATTTATTTACTTAATAATTAATCCCAGTGATAGCAATCTAACATTTCTACAAAAAACATAATGATTAGAGATGAGCGAGCGTACTCCTCCGAGCTTGATGCTCGTTCGAGTATTAGGGTGTTCGAGATGCTCGCTACTCGAGGCGAGCACCACGCGGTGCTCGACTCCATTACATTTCTTTCCCTGAGAAATGTGTGCGCTTTTCTGGCCAATAGAAGCACAGGGAAGGCATTACAACTTTCTCCTGTGACATTCCAGCCCTATCCCACCCCCCTGCAGTGAGTGGCTGGGGAGATCAGATGACACCCGAGTATTTAAATCTGCCCCGCCCGCGGCTCGCAACAGATGCATGCTGACAGATCAGGGAAAGTGCTGCTGATGCTGCTATAGGGAGAGTGTTAGGTTTAATTTCAGTCTTCAAGAACCCCAACGGTCCTTCTTAGGGCCACATCTGACCGTCTGCAGTTCTGTTGAGGCTGCTTTTAGCAGTGTTGCACATTTTTTTTTGTATATCGGGCGTGCAGAGCATTGCGTCCTCGGTCTGCAGTCATTTTACAGAGTATAGCGGCAGTACTGGTGAGGCAGGGTCAGTGGTACAGGGAAAGAGGTATACTGGCTTTATAGGCAGTGGGCTTTTTCAAAAACATACTATATTTGGGCTGCCTGTGACTGTCTTCAGTTTACTGCGTGTCTGCTGGGGGTAGTAGTCGCTAATTAATACCCAGCTAAGCCTAACAGCAGGCTTGCGCATAATTGTTTCCTGGCTCCACTGTGCGTTCCATAACATCATTGTCATCATCCCGCCACAGGGAAACAGTACACATTATATCCGCTGCATGCGGTGTCTCTGGTTTTTCACCTCACCATTTTAAAAAATTGAGGCAAAATACTTAAGGCCTACCACTGGGCTTTGTCCACTTCACTGGTTCTGCGCTGTGCATTGCAGCAGCTCAGTCATACGCACCTAGGTCTCACTACAGGCTTGCGCATAATTGTTTCCTGGCTCCGCTGTGCGTTTCGTAACATCATTGTCATCATCCCGCCACAGGGAAACAGTACACATTATATCAGCTGCATGTGGTGTCTTTGGTTTTTTACCTCACCATTTTACCTGCCAGTGTCTATGTATTAAAAACCCCGGTCAGACTGTGGCATGCAGTGTGTGCCGAAGCCCTGCATTTCATCTCACGTTACCTCAGCTGTGCTGGGCAATGCAATGGGAATTATTTATGTACCGCCGGTGGCTCCCTGGGACCCACCTATGCTGTCGGTCCACACGGAGTTGCAACTGCATGTGTCTACTTATAAAGAACCCCAGTCTGACTGGGGCATGCAGTGTGGGCCGAAGCCCACCTGCATTTCATCTGACGTTACCTCAGCTGTGCTGGGCAATGCAATGGGATATATTCATGTACCGCCGGTGGCTTCCTGGGACCCACCCATGCTGTCGGTCCACACGGAGTTGTAACTACATGTGTCCACTTCTAAAGAACCCCACTCTGACTGGGGCATGCACTGTGGCCCGAAGCACACCTGTATTGTATGTGACAATAGCTCTGCTGAGCAGGGCACTGCAATGGGATATATTTATGTACCGCTGGTGGGTTCCAGGGAGCCACCCATGCTGTGGGTCCACAGGGACTTCACATTAGGGATTTGTACCTGCCAGTGTCTATGTATTAAAAACCCCGGTCAGACTGGGGCATTCAGTGTGGGCCGAAGCCCACCTGCATTTAATCGGACGTTACCTCAGCTGTGATGGGCAATGCAATGGGATATATTTATGTACCGCCGGTGGCTTCCTGGGACCCACCCATGCTGTGGGTCCACACGGAGTTGTAACCACTTCTAAAGAACCCCAGTCTGACTGGGGCATGCAGTGTGGGCCGAAGCCCACCTGCATTAAACATGACATTACCTCAGCTGTGCTGGGCACTGCAATGGGATATATTTATGTACCGCCGGTGGGTTCCAGGGAGCCACCCACATTAGGGATTTGTACCTGCCTGTGACTATTTATAAAAACATGAGGCCAGCGTGTGGCATGAGGGCAGCTGAAGGCTGCGCAGGGACACTTTGGTGTGCGCTGTGGACACTGGGTCATGCCGGGGGGGGGGGGGGAGATTGGGCAGCATGTAACCCAGGAGAAGTGGCAGCGGAGTGTCATGCAGGCAGTGATTGTGCTTTGTTGGAGGTAGTGTGGTGCTTAGCTAAGGTATGCCTTGCTAATGAGGGTTTTTCAGAAGTAAAAATTGTTGGGAGGGGGGGGCACTCTTGCCGCTATTGTGGCTTAATAGTGGGACCTGGGAACTTGAGATGCAGCCCAACATGTAGCCCCTCGCCTGCCCTATCCGTTTCTGTGTCGTTCCCATCACTTTCTTGAATTTCCCAGATTTTCACAAATGAAAACCTTAGCGAGCATCGGCGATATACAAAAATGTTACTCGAAACGTACCCTCGAGCATCGCTGAAAGTTCGACTTGAGCAACGAGCACCCGAGCATTTTGGTGCTCGCTCATCTCTAATAATGATAGAGGGGCGGAGCCTAGCCGCGGTGAGAGATGGACCCCTGAGCCTGCGGTCCGTCTCCATAGCGCAAGAAAGGGCTTCTATCAGCAGCGATCTCACCTGAAAATGGGGAAGCTAGGAAGGGAGAAGACAGCAGACCACGCGGTGACCCCTCGTACAGCCCGGGGACAAACAGATCTCCAGCGGTTCTTAAAGGACAGAAGCTCCCCCTCTCCACATGCGGCGGGCAAGATGGCGCCGGCGGCGGCTGCAGCTCTGTCGGCAGCGCGGGAGGACGATATCTCCTCGGAGGGAGAAGAAGATGAACCCCTCTCAAAGGGCTTTATGAGGGACCTTCTTGCAACAACGATGAGCCCACTGCTTGCTGAATTAACCGCTATCAAGGAGGAGGTAAGGAGCGTGGGGAGGCGAGTGGAGGAGCTTGAGAGCTCCACGGCAACCATCACCACACATACAGGGGAGCTAGCAGCAGTAGTGAAGGAGCAGCACTCCCAGATAAACAAAATGATCCTCATGCAGGAGGATCTAGAGAATAGGAGTCGCCGGAATAATGTTCGCATAAAAGGACTTCCAGAGTCCTGGGCATCTGAAGCCCTACAGAAAGTTGTAATGGAGATCTTTGTTAATTTACTGGGGGAGGTCAGAGCTGCAGAAATCATCATTGAGAGAGTGCACAGAGCCCTTAGACCACTACCAGCCCCATCTGACCCCCCCAGGGACATAGTGTGCAAGGTACTGTCATTCCCGGATGCAGTGGCCATTTTGAATGCGGCACGCAGAGCTAGAAACCTGCAGTATGATGGGGTGACAATCCAAATCTTCCAAGACCTCTCCCCCTCCACTTTAGCCAAGCGCAGGTTATTGCGACCCCTTCTGGAGGAACTAAAAGCTAAAAGTATCAAGTATGCGTGGTTATTCCCTTTCGGAATTGCGATCACACACAAAGGAAGGAGGATTAATATAAGATCCCCAGAGGACTTACAAGAAAGCTGGCACTTTTTGGGCCTTGAACCCATAAACCTCCCCAATTGGCTTCCTCTCCCGGAGCTGCCAAGGCTCCCGACCCTGCCTACACTACCTCCGCAAGACAGCTGGCACGTAGTCGCGAACGCGAAATCCCCCCGTAGCAAGCAGAAAAAGAAACAAAGAGAGGAAAACACCGACGAAACCACCTGATGTCAAAAGACAAGGACTTTGCTGATTCCATAGTTATGGTTAAAGAACCAGGTGAATTCCTGAGAGGTATAAAGTTCCGCTGGTGAGACCCGGGAGGACTTCCTATCGGGCACGAAAAGAAAAGTTCACCGGTTAACAGAGCTCGGACATGCAACCAGATTCCGCCGGTTGGACATTATTGTTGCAATTTACCAGTTGGTCCCCCCTTACTATGCCCCCCTTAAAAATAGGGCCCTATTGTGCTCCCCCGGTTAGGCTTTAGCTAAACTTTTCTAGTCTACAGTTGAAAAATTCTCCAACCGCCCGGAGTATACGTTTGCGCTCCAGTTGGTTTTACGGAGCCCATTCGTATCTCGCACAGCACTGAAAGTGCTGATTTGCTAACTTACCCAACTTATCAACAGTTTTTCATCAATTGTTCAACCCACCCACCCCTCGCCCTTTTCCCCTTTCTCTCTCCTAAACCCTCCCCCCACCTTAACCTCCAACACAAACAGTTTCAGGTAACGGAGATAAGGTCCAGAAGGTGTCGCCTGTCAATATATTTAGTGCCTTGGAGATTTGCTGTGTGACTAATCTGTGTGCTGTCTTCGACATTCTCATTCCCTAGTGCTCGTAAAAGCCTCATTCAGTCTCACCAGGGCACGATGGAAGGACAGGACGCCACGGAGCCGCTCAGAGTCACATCGTTCAATGTCCGGGGAATGAACTCTCCTCAAAATAGGTACAGCATATCACAGCTAGTCAAAAAATACAACACCAGGATCCAGCTACTCCAGGAGACACACTTTAAGGCCAACAAACATAGTCCCCTCCCGGGGAAAAATTTTCCTCAGTGTTACCATAGCACACATCCCGTCTCTGCCTCTAAAGGGGTGTCAATTGCGCTACATAAGTCCATCGTGTTCTCCCTGAAAGCCAGGTATTCTGACGAACTGGGGAGAACGCTTTTCATAAAAGGTTCCATTAATAAGGGAAAAATAACGATCGCAAATCTTTACGCCCCTAACTCGAACCAAGTAGAGTGGCTGATAGAACAGTTGAGAATTCTGAAAGAATTTGCTGAGGGCCCTATTGTAATAGGAGGGGACTTTAACCTGTTCCTTAATCCCCTTTTGGACTCGTCAAAGGGTAGATCTTGGATCTCCCAGAGACAAATCCAGAGAGTGCATAAAATGCTCCAGGAATTGAAGGTCGTGGACGCATGGAGAGCCATTAATCCCACAGTAAAAGACTATACGTACTTTTCACAAGTACATAACTCGTTCCAGAGACTTGACCATATTTATGTCTCCGGGGAGATCCTGAATAAGGTGGCGAAAGCTAAAATAGATGCAATCACCATCTCGGATCACTCACCCATACATATAGATCTCAGATTGTCCGGAGAAGGACATAGAGAATGGATTTGGAAATTAAATGCCTCCTTGCTGGACTCAGAATTGGAGAGGGACCGCCTCACAGGTTTGCTGGATGAGTTCTTCCTACTCAATGACACGGGTGACGTTAGCACCCCGGTTGTGTGGGAGGCTCACAAAGCGTACATGAGGGGCTTGTTTATCTCTCTGGGTTCCAAACTTAAAAAACAAAACCAGCTCAAAATAGATAACCTCTTAAACCAAATTGCGAAACTAGAACAACTCCACAAACTATCTCAAATTAAAAATAGCATGGAGGAGCTGCTAGACCTTAGGCGGGAACTTAAACGCTTACTAGAATCTAGATATAACAAAAAACATCTCTATCTTCAATATAAGTTCTATGCGCATGGCAATAAGGGAAGCAAGCTACTTACCTCTTTAATTAAAAAAGCCAAATCCAGGAACCACATCACATCCATTAGAGACCATCTAGGCGTATCCAAAACCACATTAAAAGAAATCGCGGAGACCTTTCAAAGGTTCTATGCGGAGCTTTACAATCTCAATAACTCGCATTCCCCTATAGATCAGGATAACACCATAGCCCAGATAGACCACTTCCTCTCCTCCGCTAGCCTTCCCAAGCTGAGGGATACAGAGATAGCGAATTTATTACAACCTATCTCCCTAGAGGAAGTAGAGGACATAATTAAGAACAGCCCTAACGGGAAGAGCCCTGGCCCAGACGGCCTCCCAGCAATATATTATAAATCATTTACAGACACGCTGGCCCCCAAACTGAGAGACGTGATGAACGCACTCATGACAGGAAAACAACTCCCTAAACAGGCACAAGAGGCGCACATAACGCTCATTCACAAGGAAAATAAAAACCCGGAGCTCTGTGGCAGCTACAGGCCCATCTCCCTCATTAATGTGGACGTAAAATTTTGGGCAAAACTCCTGGCAAAAAGGATAGAGGATATCATCCCACGCCTGATAGACAAAGAACAGTCTGGATTTGTCAAAAATAGGGAGGGCAGGGACAACTGCTACAGATTGCTCCATGCTATTAGATAAGCGCAGTCCCACAACATAGAGTTGGCGTTAGTCGGTTCCGACGCCGAGAAGGCGTTCGATAGGGTGAGCTGGACCTATATGGAAAGAGTTCTGAACCATTTTAACTTCCCGCCCACCTTTATCGCAGCCATCTTTTCCCTATATAAGGAACCCTACGCAAGACTTAAAATAAACAACTCACTTTCTCCGCCATTTGATATCAGGAACGGCACCCGCCAGGGCTGCCCGCTCTCGCCGTCTCTTTTCATCCTAACACTAGAACCTTTGCTGAGGACGGTTACACTATCCCCTGACATTAGGGGTCTGGAGGTGGATTCGGTTGGTCTGAGCGCGGCAGCCTTTGCGGACGATATTATGTTCATAATCACTGAACCAGACTCAGGAATCCCCAACCTGGTTACCCTATTGGATAACTTCGGCTCCATCTCTAATTTTAAGATAAACTTCACCAAATCTACCATCTTCAACATATCGATTCCCTCAGCTCGGTGGATCCAGCTTAGGTCCAGCTCACCCTTCGAATGGTCGGACACCTCCATAGACTATCTGGGAGTGAAGATCACCAAAAACATTGATGATCTGTACAAAGCTAACTTTGCACCCCTACTGACGCAGATTAAAATCTTACTTCAGAAATACGACATTTCGTGCGCCTCTTGGCTAGGCAGGAAAAATATACTAAAGGCCTACGTCCTCCCCCAAATTTTGTACAAACTTAGGATGGTGCCCATACACCTACCTCAGACGTTCAAAGCTTTACGCCTTTTCGGGATATACTTGGAGACAAAAGAGGCCTCGTATGGCCTTTAGCCTCATGATTAAAAGGAGGAACGAGGGGGGGATTGGACTGCCGTGCGTCCACGACTTTTTCCAGGCGGTCCAACTGAGGTACTGGCTGGACCTAGCGTCCCCCAGGGGGGATGACATCTTGCGCGCCCTGGCCAGGGGATGTGAGGGAGACCTTTTTCTGGAGGAGCTCTGGTTCCCATCCAAAAATAACTATAGATCTAAAAAGTTCAATCCGCTCCTAAGGGGTCCATGCGAGGCCTGGGACAGATACAGACACTCCCTGGCGCCAGATCCTTCCCCCCTGGCTCCGCTGAGCACCATTAATAGGTACCTTAATCGGCCCGCCGATAGCGTCTCTAGAAACCTTTGGAAGAGATTCGCGCCTCTTAATTTCGGCGACCTACAAACACAAACTCATAATAAACCAGCAGACATCCTAGAAGCGTTGGCGCCGCAGCTCTCGATATCGTTCCTTCATAAGGCCCAAATAACGCAAACATTCGGCGAATTTCAGAGACTCTCCAGGTCAACGAGACCTGAGACCCCGTTTGAAAAAACGATCAAAACTCACCCTAACAATAGTTCCATATCCAGTATTCGTAACAGGTTTATCGCACCCACAGCCCCTTATAAACCGGCGTTCTTAACATCGTGGGAAAAGGAACTTCAAATAACCCTCTCCACATCTGATATAAAACTAATCCTACAGACTTCATTTGGCTTATCCCCTTGCATCTTACTTCAAGAAAGTCATTACAAAGTCTTAGCCAGATGGTATAGGACTCCGCAGTGGCTTTATACACATAAGTTAGCTAAACAGGACAAATGTTGGAGATGCGAGGTAGCAACAGGCTCTTATAACCACATTTGGTGGGAGTGCGATGCACTCACCACGTTCTGGAAAGATGTGGAGGAGGTATTACGTCTACTTAAACCTAACTTCCGAATCACGCCAGAGATCCTCTTTCTTTGGAGGCCCTCAGCCAACTTCCACCCCCTTAGAGACAAGTTGTTGGCATTCTTGTTAGATGCAGCCAAAGCACTGATTCCCTCCCTTTGGATGCACCACCCAACCTGGCACTTTGGAAAACCAAAGTGGAGGCAATTTATAATATGGAGGAGCTACATAGCTGGAACACGGACTCACGAGGGATTCATAAAAACTTGGCACCCCTGGAGGCAAATAAACACACACTAACATACATTAGAAGGAGACCCGGGTGGAAGGATTATGGAGCCAAGCGATACAGGAGCGAAATCCCCTGGGTTCTTATAGGGTCCGGCCCCCTACACACATTGGCTCAGGCCTGAAGTGTGACCCTTCTGGAGTCCAAGACTAGGTCTGGAAGCTGATAGGAGACAGTGGCGAGCGGCTCTGCGGCGTCTTACACCCACTGGAGAGACGGGCTGAGCTCGGAGTGTGAGTACCTGGATGGGGAGGCAATAAGCCACACGTCTCTTGACAGGAGGTAATCCCCCCTGGTTCAGACTAAGACACAGACGGACCGAACCATTAACACCCCCCCTCCCCACTTACCTAATTCTTTCCCAACCCCCCCCCCAACCCCCCTTCCTTAACACAAGAACTGTGCAGAGTCTTAACATGTTCAACCTTTCTCTCACGGGCTAGGTGCACTGGAGGGGGTGTCTACACCTTCCGCCAAAAGGACGCCAATCCGCCTCGGCAAGGGGCGCGCCGCCCGTAGCATTGAGAGAAAGGAGTTTTTTGTTTTTTCTATGCCTTACAATATAGTTATTATAAGTAGTCTTAATGCTACTGTTAGGTTACATTTATATGCCATGGACCGTTGAGTGGTAGAATCAGACCCTTTCTTCTGCAATTTGATTCCTCAGCGGCCACCGTATGTTATTAATTTACTATGTGTTTGGTCTTAGGGCAAAAGGAATGTGATATTTAATGTAAAACCCTAATAAAAATGTGTTTAAAAAAAAATAAAAATAATGATAGATGATTTTAAATTATTCTGTACAACACAATACATTATTTATTTCACATCATGTTAATCAATCTACATTCACATTTAGTTTTTTACTGAAGAATATGCGCAAACACATCTACAGCCGGTTTCTATTGCTTTGATGATTGTACATAGGAAAACTGAAGCAACTTTGAAATTAACTTTGATTAAAATATCAATTTTGCATGTATAGCTTTTACGCAAATCTACTGTGTCTCTATGATTATGGACTACAGACAGAGCCTGTGTGTAGTCTGATCTTGCAGGAACATAGACAAATTAGGGGGATTTTTAATGACATTTCATCTTTACGGAACACGTGGTCTAACAAAATTATTTTTTATAAAGAGTATATTAATTACCTTTTTTTCATTTGGGAAGGGTCAGGAGAAGAATTTAATTGCTCTACAGATTACCTTAATACGAATGATTATAACTTGTCCTTCACTGGTGTTAATTTCCCTATTTCCATGGAATACTTGGATCTCTCTCCGGGCCATGAGAGTGGGAGAATTATTACCAAAACTCATTTTAAGGCCTCAGTCAGACGGGCGTTTTTTGCCGCGATTTGTGGATCGCATGACGGATGCGCATCCGCAAATCGCGTGACTGGGGCCAAAGAAAAACAACAGAAAAATCTGCTCCTAGCCGCGTTTCCTTTGAAACGGGCCGGAGCACAGGAGCGCTGTCCAGCCCATTGAATTCAATGGAGCCAGCAATACAGCAGGCTCCATTGAAAGCAATGGGCTGCCGGCGAGCGCAGGATGAATTTTCGGGAAGGGCTTAAAAATATAAGCCCTTCCCTGAAAATCATCCAAAAATGTGTAAAAATAAAAAAAATATATACTCACCTTGTCCCCGCAGACGGAGTTTAGCCGCGGCCGGCCGGCAGTTCTCCTGAATTGCTCTGAGTAGGCGGGGATTTAAAATGCCAGCCTGCTGAATGGGCTGCCTCTGATTGGTCACAGCCCTCACCAATCAGAGGCAGCTCTCACTCACCCATTCATGAATTCATGAATGAGTGAGTGCTGCCTCTGATTGGCTCAGCGCAGGGACCAACCAGGGGCAGCTCTCAGCTGTCATTCAATAGCTGAGAGCTGCCCCTGATTGGTCCCTGCGCTGAGCCAATCAGAGGCAGCACTCACTCACTCATTCATGAATTCCTGAATGGGTGAGAGAGCTGCCTCTGATTGGTGAGGGCTGTGATCAATCAGACGCAGCCCATTCAACAGGCGGGGATTTTAAATCCCCGCCTGCTGAATACTACTCAGAGTAGTTCAGGAGAACTGCCGGCCGGCCGTGGCTGAACTCCGTCTGCGGGGACAAGGAGAGTATATATTTTTTTTTTATTTTTACACATTTTGGATGATTTTCAGGGAAGGGCTTATATTTTTAAGCCCTTTCTGTTACAGCTGTGGCAGAGGAGAATGATTTGTGTAGTACATGTTCTTAATGGGGTCGGCGCTGCTGCCGCCGGCCCCATTGAGCGCAAATACAGAACACAAGGAATCGCAAATCGCAGATAGGTGCGATCTGCGTTTTCTGTTCTATAATTTATGGGACAAGCGCATAAAAAGCGCCCATGTGTCCGATACCATTGCAAAGCAATGGTTCTATAAAATCGCCGGTCACATGCGCATACGCAAATCGCGTGAAAATCACCCGTGTGACCGAGGCCTAAACCTGGGGATGGTAATAGCTTTCTAAATTTCAGAAGCGCCCATTACATAAAATGGAAGAATAATATTCCATACGGTCAGTTTAGATGCATCAAATATAAATGAGTATGGCAGCATAAACTGGTGCGAATAGTTGTTAATTGCAAAAAAAAAATCAATACTTTATTATTCCATGGAGCAAGTATCAGGCAACGTTTCGACCAATAATTGGCCTTTATGAAGCCTAAAATCAATGAGCTTATCATCGTCACTACAATTACATACAAACAAACATTAACAGGCAAAGTTAGTTAAAAAATCAATTAAAACCACAGGTAAGTATAATACATACCACTTCTGCATGATCATGCAGGGAGTCCATGCTGGAACTGACCAAAATGAAATGTCTCTCAGGATATAAAGGGTAAAACACCCCGCCCATCAGTATGGTGGCGAATAGAGAATGGTCCTTAGAGATGTCAATCATCAATGGGTGTGGTGATGCATAATATATGCTGGTATCTCATTGGTGGATGTGGACTACTGCCCTTCTTACTAATGGGGCACCTGATGTTAGAGCCTCATGTGGTGCAGAGTGTAAGCTCTCGCCAACAACCTGAAGGCCGCAAGTTCAATCCCCGCATGACCCAGGTATAAATGTATAAGCTACATACTACAATCCTGCTTCTGACTGAACAAAACAAATACGGTTTGCTATTCATACAAAGTGATTTTTATTGAGTGCAGAAAAATGAAACACTTAGAAAAAAAGTAGTATATATAAGACAATGATCGAAAAAATGAATGTACAATGGAATATATACAGGGGCTGAGGACAGATAAAAAAAACATGGTCATCCAACGACATGGAGTCTCGCATCATCTGCAAAGAAATAAAAACATATATAAGATATACAATAGCAATAAAAACTTAAACCCAGAGAGACCAAGAAAAAAACTAAAGATATAAAGACCACCAATAATGGCACCCTATTAGTGTAATAGAAAGAAGGGAAAGTAATCAGAAGACCCAGAACCCAGATTTTTTAGAGAAAAGGCATGTAATGGTATTCAAGATTCACCCCCTTAGGGGCCAGGGTATCCAATTCATGGATCCACCTGAGTTCCTTCTTTTTAAGTTGTAGTTCGCGATCACCCCCACGGATATTAGGAGGAACATGGTCTATGACAAAAAAGCGTAATTGGCTTACTTTATGTTTCATTTCAGCAAAATGCTTCGGAACAGGTAACGCTATATTGTTATTACGGATCGTGCTCTTATGTTTCGTTATTCAGGTTCTCACTTTATAGGTTTTTAGTCGGGTATCACCGACTAACAACCTTTTTATTTTCTTTTACCCCATGAACCCAATGCTGTAGACTCACATAATTCCTGTCATACAAGCCCATATAGACGTTCTACATTTATTATTGTTTCCCCCTGCCATCCCTCCTGGGGAACTTAGCCGCCCTCCCCTCCCTCCCCCCCTCTTTTTCCACAGTTGTGTTTTATGACCTAGCTTTCCATAATGTTGTTATTCTTATTTTCACTTGTGTATGCGTATATATATATATATATATATATATATATACACTCTCTTGGGTGGAGCAATTTTATTATATTTCACAATAGGCTGTACATTGTTTTTAATTTTGTAGTCACTGTGGTCAGCCAGAAGCCACCACCAGATTTTTAGTCCATCTGTCCAAATATTCATATTTTCAAGATTGCTCAAGAAAACTCCTGATTTGTTTTCATCCTATTTCATAACTAATATTTGCTTTGTATAAATTTATGTCATGTTATATGTACCAAATTTATGCATTCACTTTTATATTTACGTTTTTTGTCATATGTATATTTTATTACTATTCCTATCTATGTTCTTATTAGAGATGAGCGAGCACGCTCATTTAAGGCTGCTACTCGATCGAGTAGCAGTCTTATTGAGTAACTGTGTACTCGCCTGAGCAGCATGCCAGGGCGGGCGCTGGGGGAAGCGGGAGGGAGCAGGGGAAGAGTGAGAGATCTCTCTCTCTCCCCCCTGCTGCCCCCCGATCCCCACTTGCTGGCCTCCGCCACCCCCCCCCCACCCCCGCATGCTGTTCGGGCGAGTACACAGTTACTCGATAAGACTGCTACTCGATCGAGTAGCAGCCTTAAACAAGCATGCTCGCTCATCTCTAGTTCTTATTATATATTTAGCGTACATTCCTTATTATTGATACATTCCTAAAATTTCAGCATGCGTATGAATTTTGTTTGTAGATATCTGTATATCTAATGTACTCTAATACACAGAGAATAATTACCAACAGAGCATCTACGTGGTGTCACCTGCATCTCAAGAAGATTTGCCCAATATTGACCCACAGCCCAATATTGGTACACCTAGGGGTGAAGAGAGTAAGCATACATCCTATTCTTCTCCTATACTCCAACTCATGGAGATATTATCAATGTGATAATATGATAGCCCCCTGTGTTGCCTGCACTACATCTTCAGTAATCCAGCATCTCCAATTATCTAGAACAGGCACAAACAGCTGCCATTGGCCTTAAAGACATGGACTCCAGTCCCTCAATTATTGATATTCATCAACTAATAGGTCAAAGTGGGAACTGTCATCCAAGATAATGACTGGCTTGAGAAAGACTGGAGCTTTCTAGTCGAAACGTTGCTGTGTATGCATAATGAAATAAAAATGAATTGATTGGACATCTCTGATGTATTCTATGGACTACACCCCAGATGCAGCTTGTGAGTGTACATTACTTTGCTGGATTCTTTATGGATGACGGGTCCTCGTCTGGACAAGCTCTGCATCACTGTCCTTTAATTGCTCTAGTGAGTATTGTCTCCTGTGTAGTGTGCTGCAACATTCTGTGAAACTTTGTGGATGTCATCCAAGATAATAGTATGCTCACCTTGCTTCTTTAACAAGCATAAAAAATACTCATACAGATAACCATGGGCCCCCAATCATAGCACGCCTTGGTATATTAAGGTATTGTTACATAGGGCGACTATAGCCCGACTAATCATTGCAAACAGCTAATTTGGACGATAGTCATCCTATATACACGTGGCCACTGACAGGGCACTGAACAATAAATAGTGAGCTAAAAACCAAGTGACTATTGGTCACTTGACTGCCTGTTTACAGCCAGAAGAGGTCTGCGGCCTGCTCTGTCTTCATTCTTGGAATGACTATTGCTCCTGTGTGAAAGCGCAGGAACGATAGTCTGTTGGATGGCTGTCGATCACTTTTGTGCTAAACAATTGTCTCATGTAAAGGTCCATTTTTCTTGGCTTTCCTGATGCAATTATCAGCCCCCACATTAGTAAGACCCCCTTTACTGTTTCTACTTTTGAACTGTAAAAACATCAACTGTAACCTAAAATGTCCTATATAACCTATATTATCAGTTTAATAATTGTCAAGAGAATATATCACAATAAGTAATTTTTTTTCTAAATACTATTTTAAAATACATTTGTAAGAGCAATAACCAATTTATTTTCCTAAAGATTCCTGTTTAATGCATTATATGTTTAGAAAGTAAGTACAAGCCAGTTGATGTTATATCTATTGTTCACCTGAAAATAAATCTGATGATAGCAAAACTGAGAATTTGATCCTCTTTCAAAACCTGCATTCCATGCAGGGACTGTGGTTTCTAACCGATAAGATATAATGCAGAAATAGAAAATAATTTATAGCTTTGAACACCATGGTTCTGATCAGGAACGGCAGATTTATTTCTCTCCAAAAGCGGTATGTTCCTGGCAGGAACAAGAGCTTTATAAGTGAAGTAAAAAGCAATTTAGAAATAGAGAATAATTTATCTTTCCCCCAAAAACTTTTCTGTTCCAGGGAAAACCAGTCAATTTATTCTCTATCACAAAGGCTTATGTTCCCAGTCTAAGCTTTATAACTTTTGTCAAAAGACTAAAAGCAACATGAATATAGTGTTTCTTTTTGTCTACTAACAGCCATGAATACAATGGAACAATTGCAATATGTTCAATACAACAAACAGACTTAGATATTATTAGATATTACTTTATATTAGGTCACAATAAATAGCCAGCATACAAAAAGGGAAAAGAGCTGAAAAGTAAACAAGAAACATGAAAAGGGAAATAAATATTTGCACTTTTATAAAGTATTTGCTTCCATTAGCCTTACTTAGCATTATCCTTGTATAACTGATTACATCATCTAGAAAAGCAAAAATATGACCCATAAATTAGAAAATGGTCATCCAACTCCATTCCATAGGGAAGGTGATTATTACTAAATGAAGAAGACTTAAACTTGTAGAAGGACTGGTCTGCTTACCATCGAGAATAACATTCTATGAACAGATAATCAAGAGTTAAGGGATTTGGACAATATACCTGTAGGTTTAATTATTTCTGGTGAAAAAAAAAAATCTGCATTTGTAGCAGTAACTATCATATGAGCAGGGGGCGTGGTCTGCAGCCAAGATGGTTGGACGTGACTGTGAGGAACTCCCTCGGGGGAATCCTGTAAGCATCCTTGTTATTCAGTGGCTGACAAGAACAGCGCTAGAATTGGAAAATTCCTACCACAGCCCTCAGCATCACAGGAGGTGAGGGAAGGAGGCAGCCAGGGGACACTGTTAGCAGACACCATGAGGTGTTCTTGGCACGGAGCCAGGAAGCAGCAGACAGCATTGAGTGTAGAGAAGTCAGTGGTGGGGCTTCAGCACTGCCCTGCTGGGTTTTAACCTATTAAGTACTGGATTAAAAGAACTGTATCCACCAACCCAACCCTAAAAGCTGCATATTATATACAACTTAGGATGTTTTTCAAGCTTGGAATATAGACATATTATTTAACCTAAGGACTCACACCCACTTGCGTTTTTTTTAACGCTGCGATATCACTGCATTTTTTTAAACGCAATTGTCGATGGGACTTTCTAATGTTAAAAATGCATCACAAGTTGGTGTTTTGCAATTTTTGTGCGATGCGTTTTTAACATTAAAAAGTCTCATTGACAATTGCGTGAAAAAAAATGCAGCGATAGAGCATGAAAAAAGGCGCAAGAAAAACGCAAGTGTGCAGGAGCCATTACTGTGCTACATCCTAACAGCAGGGGGCAGCAGGGCAGGGCATTCAGGAGAGTGCTTTACCTCAGGTTGTTTTAGGACTTGTAGTGCTGTATGACAGTCAAGTTGGATAAGCTTGATTCTGCTATAACAGTCATCACTAGTATGAGAAATAAAACTACTCCCGCCTCTGAAAAACGTAAAGAATTTATCCAAATTAATGCACCTGATAACACACCGTGTACAGCATGGATAATTTAATCTGAAAATAAGGCAAAGGACATAGACGATGACACTGAACATGATGCAGAACCCACTCTCTGGCAGGTGTCATCACAACTACTGAAGGCTAGTAATGGTTGCAAAAACACATTGATGGGACAAATGGCTGAAATCCAGACCGATGTGAACTTGCTTTGAGAAGATTTTCAGGTGATGCGAAGCCACATGACGGAAATGGAGAGCCACGTATCTAACATAGAAGATGAGATACGACTTCTCTCTAGTTCAGTCCAGACTTCTACTGAAAAAGCGGTATTCTGTCAGTCCAACACTGATGACTTGGAAAATTGCCTTCGCCACAACAATTTGCACATAATAGGCTTGCCGGAAAGAGCAGAGGGGTCACAGCAAGAAATCTTCATGGATCAGTGGTTGAAATTCACCCTGGGAACGGATGCTTTCTCTCTATCATTTACGATTGAAAGAGCCCATCGCATACCGTCAAAGCCACCTATACCGGGGGCCCCTCCAAGACCATTCTTGGCCAGGCTCCTGAATTGCAGGGACCATGACACAGCATTGTGTCTAGCCAGACAAAAGAGTCCCATCAAGTTTAACAACCCTCAGAAACACAGTGTGCTATTCACAACCGGAAGAAGAAATTTAAAGATAGGGGCATCATTTACTCAATGGCTTATCCAGCACGCCTTCGCATTGTGGCAGAGGGCAAAGCCATCTTTTTGCAATCCCCCTCAGAGGCACAAGAGTGGCTCCGCTTTCATCCCGCTTAAATGTTGAATGTTAATTGCCTATTTCACTTAACTACCCCTTCTCTTACAGGACTGACCAACTTATTTTGATTTTTCTTCCATGTTATCGGGTTAAAATCCGCTACCCAGATGTTGTGTGACATGGGAGGGATGGCAGCTATATGGTATGTCAGATATGGTCCATGGGTGTAGTGGTCTTGCCACTCATTTCATACCTCATGCTCCAGAGGGGTATCGATCCTGGTTCATAGATCTGTAAGATGGAATCCTATTACTACCCAAAGAGACCAAGAAGGCAGATTTATATTTATACATGCAGAGGTGAACACTAGGCTATATGTTATCCTATGCATATATAATCCAGCACAACCTGGCACATACGCTATTCAAGCAGCCATAACATTTGCACATCAATACCCATTGGCGGATGTGCTCTGTATGGGAGATTTTAGTAGTGTGATGGACCCATCTGTGGACAGGTTTTAATTTAGCCCCCGATCTGCACTATGGCAACTTATGGACGGAATCGGGTGGATTGATTTATGGTGACTAAAACACCCAGACACCAGAGAATATACTTGCCAAACTATTGGAAAGGGATCTCTATCTAGGCTAGACTACATGTTCAGCACACCAACACTTGCTGTTCATGTGCTATCCATAACTCATGGCCCACGAGGCATATTAGATCTCACTCCAATAGAACTACACATACAATTTTCAAG
This sequence comes from Eleutherodactylus coqui, assembly GCF_035609145.1. Lineage (NCBI taxonomy): Eukaryota > Metazoa > Chordata > Amphibia > Anura > Eleutherodactylidae > Eleutherodactylus > Eleutherodactylus coqui. Next base: position 170,339,002 of record NC_089841.1, read on the forward strand.
ACAAACTATACTGGCTAGATAGAAAATACACCCCTTCTTGTTAAAATTAATAGGCCCTTATGACCATATCCCAAATCAAATAACACAATTTCAACAAATTCATGAAGATGCTGTCCCACATACTCACAAATGGGATTCTCTCTAAACATACCTTCGGGGCTGCCTTAAATCTGCTATATCATATATCAAAAAAAGCACCTCCCAAACAGACTTATTGTTATAATCATGGGTGGCAGAAGCTGAAAAAGAGTACATATCCCAACCAACTGAAATTAATAAAATAAACTGGCTAGGCCTAATGAAACTGTACAAGCACCAAATATACACTAACACCAAAAGGAAGCTCTTTTCACGAAGCAGCAGTACTTTGAAATGGGAAACCAATCAAGCTAACTTATATAAGCAGGAAAAACAAACTAATGCAGTTCTAAAAATCCAAAACAGACAAGGAGTAAAAATCTCAGAGGTGCAAACCATCATGGCTAGATTTAAAGAGTACTACTCTAATCTATATAGATCAACCCACAGTAAACCGATACCTGAAATACTTGAATACCTGGCCGACCTTACATTTCCGATGCTCACAACTGACCAAATAGATTTCTTAGATTCCCCATTTACACTTATCTTGCTATAAATAAATTTCTGGAACCAGATGGTCTCCCAGTAGAGATTTACCAAAAGTACACGGAACAGCTCTCCCCCTTGCTATGTGATACCCTGCAACAGGCCCTGGAAAAGGATTCTTTACCCTCTTCCTTTTACAAGGCCACTATCATAGTACTACTAAAACAAAAAGACACCTTTGAATGCGTCTCATTCCACCCAATATCTCTAGTAAATGTGGATTATAAGATACTACCTAAAATTCTAATGACTAGGCTTAATCAGGTTATCACAACACTTATTCACCCTGACCAAACAGGCTTTATGCCTGGTAGATCCACGACCATTCACATACACATAGTACAGACTACCATCCAGATTGGTAGGAAGTATGATATACTGTGGGCTCTGGCTTCATTAGACACTGAAAAGGCATTCGACTCTCTGGAGTGGAATTTTTTTAGAGGCCTGCCTTCACCAATTTGGATTCGGTCCACAGTTCCGTAAATGAATCAAACTTATCTATAAATCTCCAAATGCCAATGTCCAAGTAAACGGTATCTCTTCTGAAACTTTCTCCCTCTCAGGGGAACTAGACAAGGACACCCATTGTCCCCTACTCTGTTCTCATTGGCCATCAAAGCTGTGGCTACCCGATTTAAGAGATACTTCTACTGTTGTCAAGTATGTGTGCATGTGGAGGGAGTGAGAGAATGTTGTCGGACTGTATGCAGATGATATGATACTTTATCTCCATAATCCAGACCCCTCACTTCCTCATGCCATGAATCTTATTGACACGTTTTCTCTATACTCTGGCCTATACATCAACTAGCAGAAATCTGCAATATTATTTACAGCGCAAAGCCCAATCCATGTGTAATCAGATGCAAGCTACCAATAGTATCTAAATTCAAATATTTAGGCATAGCAATGGTCTGTGATCACAATCATGCCCTAGCCAAAACTATTGACCCACTGCCAGATCTAATTAAAACCAAACTAAAGCTTTGGTCTATACTTCCTCTCTGTGGTGGGGAGAATAAACCTCATTAAGATGGTGATGCAGCCCATATGCTTATATATTATGTAGCATGTACCAGTTAAGATTCCATTGAAATGTTTTCAATCTATAAATTACGCACTTACTACCATCATATGGGGTTCATCTCATGCAAAGGTGAAATTAACCACATTACAGAGACCTAAAAATAAGGCAGGCATGGCCCTCACAGATTTTAAACTTTACTACCTGGCAGGACAGCAGAGGAATCTAAGACCATGGTTTCTGAATGGAGAAATCCCCATTGCAGATCAATTCCTAGCTGAAACGGTGAACGAGAAAAGCCTGATAATTTATCTGGAAGGAAAGGAGCACACAGGCTCAGGGCTTACTTCAACTACATAAATTAGCCCTATCGGTTTGGTGTTTGGCTAAATATGACACTATGGAGTGACCCTACTCTTCCCGCCATGAGTTCGGTACCAGACCCCCAGGAGCTTGGGGGTAACAACACTGGGAGATATATACAGGACCTATATATTCATTTCCTACACCCAACTATGTGACGAACTGCAAACACCCGACCTGCAACTATTTAGCTACTTTCAATTGCAACATGCTGCTAATGCCTAGTTCCCTACAGCTGCGATTCAAATCTCTAAATACCCCATCATAGGAATTTTTAAATCTTACAGCCCTAAACAATTGATTTCCTCATTATATATGCACCTGCTGTTGGTCAAAATTAGTTTTTCCCCACTAGCAGTCTAAGACAAATGCCAGGCTCTCATCGCAGAAATAATATTTGAAGACTAGCAAAACATACTGGAATCTCATCGGCGGGTATCCCTAGCAATAAATAACAGGTTAATAATGTTGTACATAATACACCAATCCTATCTTACACCCATACGACTACATAAAATGGACAAAACTCAGACATCGGAATGTCATAGATGTCGGGACTGTCCCCACATCAGGGATTTCTGGACAGAGGTGATATCATTTTTACCTGAGCTTTTGCCCTCCCCATACACAGTCACTCTAGATCCCAAAATAGCAAGTTTTAGCTTAATAGATGAGGAACAATGGCCTCATCACATGCGAATCTTCTTAAGGGAGGTGTTGTCCTTGGCTCAGAAAGAAATTGCCCTGAAATTATGGCTGACGAGTCTCCATCCATATCAAGATGCAAAGGCCTGATCAATACTGTGCTGTCATATGAAAAAGGTCATTTATCAACATAGAGGCTGATCGGGTAAATTTAGGGTGGATGCCTGTACTACTCTAAGATAGCGCCAATGCTACTTTATAGCCACGGAAAGCAAATAAATACTGATGCAGACTGGTTCATTGTTTATTGTTAGAGATGAGCGAGCATACTCGTCCGAGCTTGATAGTCGTTCGAGTATTAGGGTGTTCGAGATGCTCGTTACTCAAGACGAGTACTACGCGGTGTTCGGGTTACTTTCATTTTCTTCCCTGAGAAATTTGCGCGCTTTTCTGGCCAATAGAAAGACAGGGAAGGCATTACAACTTCCCCCTGCAATGTTCAAGCCCTATACCACCCCCCTGCAGTGAGTGGCTGGCGAGATTAGGTGTCACCCGAGTATTAAAATCTGCCCCTCCCGCGGCTCGCCACAGATGCATTCTGACATAGTTCAGGGAAAGTGTTGTTGATGCCGGAGCTGCTATAGGGAGAGTGTTAGGAGTGATTTTAGGTTTCAAGAACCCCAACGGTCCTTCTTAGGCCATAGAAATCGCAGATCGCACCTATGTGCAATCTGCGATTTCTGTTCTCTTCTCTATATGCGCTCAATGGGGCCGGCGGCAGCAGCGCCAACCCCATTGAGAACATATAGAAGACAAATCATTCTTCTCTGCCACAGCTGTAACAGCTGTGGCAGAGAAGAACGATGTTTGCCCATTGAATTCAATGGAGCCCGCAATACAGCAGGTTCCACTGAAAGCAATGGGCTGCCGGCGATCGCGGGATGAATTGTCGGGAAGGGCTTAAATATATAAGCCCTTCCCTGCAATTCATCCAGAAATGTGTTACAATAAAAATATATACCGGCGTATAAGGCGACGGGGCGTATAAGACGACCCCCCAACTGTCACCTTATACGCCGGGAATACAGTGGAGCAAAGAATAAAAATCATTACTCACTTCTCCTGGCGTTCTGCGGTGCTGCTGCAGGCTGTCGCTCCCTCCTGGTCCCCGGCAGAGCATTGCTTTCTCTACGAAGGGCTTGAAATCCCCGCCTCCAGAAACACACGTGCCTTCAGCCAATCACAGCCATTCAATGACATCATTGTCATGGGCAAACATCGTTCTTCTCTGCCACAGCTGTTACAGCTATGGCAGAGGAGAACGATCTTTATGCTAACAGTGCGGGGGGGGGGGGGCACTCTTGCCGCTATTGTGGCTTAATAGTGGGACCTGGGAACTTGAGATGCAGCCCAACATGTAGCCCCTCGCCTGCCCTATCTGTTGCTGTGTCGTTCCCATCACTTTCTTGAATTGCCCAGATTTTCACAAGCGAAAACCTTAGCGAGCATCGGCGATATACAAAAATGCTCGGGTCGCCCATTGACTTCAATGGGGTTCGTTACTCGAAACGAACCCTCGAGCATTGCGAAAAGTTCGTCCCGAGTAACGAGCACCCGAGCATTTTGGTGCTCGCTCATCTCTATTTATTGTTAATTCCTCACATGCAGATTTAAAAAAAAAAAAAACTATTTTATTGTTAGAGCAATGGTGTATGGGTTACATAAAACGGACATTAGAAGTTGTAAATGACATTAAGCAACAAATGAATGCTATGTAATTGAATTTATTTTCAGATTACCAATGATGATATGGAATGTACTTGTATACCAAATTTATTGATTGTTCAATAAAACAAAGTAAAAAAAAACATCATATGAACACTCTTTCAATATATCATTATTAAAAGTCCATGTCAGTACATGAAATAAGCAGCACTTACACAGACACTCAGTATGTATCTTAATTAAAGACAGTATGTCATGTTTATAATAGGTTTCATATGTTTTTTTAAATTGTTGTTTTAATTTTATAAACTTCCCTGAGGACAACTATAAAAGAGGCAGCTGTATCATTTCTGTATTTTCTATATAGTGCATTTGGGTCTATGTACTTCATGGCAGCTGCGATAAATAGAGGTCAAATGACAGAGGAATGTCATAGATCACTACAGTCTCCAGGGAGAATGGAGTACAGATCCCTCCCCTACAGATGGAAGAGATGTATGCAAAGCCTTATCTGTGTGCATAAAGTATAGTAGTAACATGTTATGTTACTTTGTTTTGTAACATCTTAAGGACTGACCCATTTTATGCCCTAAGGACATAGCAATTTTGTATTTTTAATGACACCCTTTTTTGGGAAAACTTGTGTCAACTGTTTGAGGGAATGGAAAAAAAACCTGCAACTCCACCATAGTATTTTAAAGATTGTTTTTTCAGCATTCACTGTGCAGTATAAATGCCAATGCACATTTTTTTTAAACAATACATTTGTTTTTGTGGTGTCACATTTCAAGAGCCAAATATATATTTTATCATTAAAGGAGCTTCATGAGGGTTTGCTTTCTGTAGGAGAAGTAGTAGTTTTCATTAGTATCATTTTGGGATACATTGGACGTATTACATAGAAACATAAAAAATTGATGACAGGAAAAGATCACATGGTCCATCTAGTCTATCTTTATATTATTTTCTTTTTATTTCTCTCTTAGGACAGATATACCCTTACTCCATGCATGCTTAAATACTGTATGATTGATATTCCAACCACATCTGCTAGAAGCATCTACTACACTTTAAAGCGACCCCCTTAACCTGGACAAATAAAGACGGCAACACTGATTTTCTGACTACCTGATGCACTGTATGTATTAATATGCATCATTATTCTGAGACACTATACTTGCTTTGATTAACTAATGCTGGCTAGTCAGTGCAGCATGTAGTGTCTTAGATTACTAATGAATATGAATCCACAGTGTGCAACAGGTAGTCAGAGAAGCAGTGCGGCCATCTTTGTTTGTCCAGGCCTGGAGAATGACTTTTAGTAAAAATATTTTCTTGCTAGTGCTTCTGATTTTCCTCACAACTAACCTCGGATTTTGCCCCCTTCTTTTTGTTCTAAATAGAACCTTATTTATACCTTTGACATATTTAATGGTGTCATTCAAGCCCGCTCCCTTTCCCTTCTTTCCTCTAGGCTATTCAAATTAAGTTCTTTAAGTCTCTCCTGATAAGTTGTTTTTCTTCTTGAGACTTCCAGCAATTTTGCAGCTTGTCTTGGACTTGTTCTATTCTAACAAAATATTCCAAAATGTTACTGGGGTCTGCCTATACTTCTGCTACAAAAGGGGGAAAAAGGGGTCAGCACTCCCCATTGGAAATATATCCCAATAGAAATGTATAGGTGCACGTTAAACCATGGCTGCAACATAAAGTTTTTATCACTGACTCATGCTGTCAGTATCTATTCTTCTTTCTTCCACGGCTTGAGGGCCGCTGCCTTTGCTGTGTTGTCGGCGAGGGTGTCATCTCTCGCTTCTCCGTTGTAGAAATCGGTGTGGATTCTCCATTGCCAGGTAGTAGTAGTAGGGTTTCCATGAGACTCTGCACCGCTGCACCATTCTTAATTGGCTGTCCTACTGAGATAACAAGCTGTCTGGCCTTCCATATTGGGCCATAATCATGAGCTATGCCAAATGCATTCCAGGAGTCAGTGTAAAAAGTTGCCGACTTACCTTCTACCACTCCACACGCCTCAGTGAGGGCCTCCGGTTCCGCTTCTTGCCCTGAGACATGCGGAGGCAGAGCTTCTGCGTTTAGGACATCTTGTTGTGTGACCTCTGCATATCTGGTTCGGAATCATCAATCCTCACCCTGATACCATCTACAAAAGAAAACTCAAAATATGCATCATTAACAGTGTGTACATCACTACAATAATGCTATTTAAAAAATAGCTGATCTGCCATACTCAAATCACCTATGCCTCCCCTCCCCCCAGGAATACCTGATTAAAAGAAGAGTAGCCGGATTCAAGGTATTACCACATTGGGAAGAAATATTGGGGGAGGCATGGAAAGAGCACATTGTAGCCGGATCTAATAGGCCAGAGATAAGTGCTTGGGTTGCACTTGCATGAGTATGTTCTGGGTGTAATTTGGGGTGTGGACCACTAGGGGGTAGTCCAATACCAACTTAGAAGATTTGTCAACCATTGCCTGTACTGCTGCCACCGCAAAAGCAGATGAGGGAGCTCCTCAAGTCACTGGATCCACCCTCATGGCTGTGGTTGTCCTCCGTGCTTTTGTGTCACTACTGTCATATGGCCGGCAGTATGAAACAAGGTTCAGAAAGGTGCGGAATTTGGCAACGGGTGTATGTACAGGTATGGCCTGCAGAACTTGGTTAGTCTTTGGAGGCCTCCAGGCCTTACAGCCTTCTGCAAGAGAAATTAACAGTGAAATTGTGGCCGGTTGGCAGTTTTTTCCAAAGCATCAGCACACAGCACCTAACATGTGTTGCTGACCCTTCACCCCTTTTTTTTTTTTTTAACTAACTAGGGGGATACTGTTTGACCCAGGGGTGTGTATCTGGGTCTTGTATATATTATCATGGTCGATACATTCAATTTCCCTATGCCTGTCTTGTAGGTGTCCCATAATTTGTCAGGAACCGTGGAAAGCTGAGTTTGGGACAGGAGAAAAAACAAAACTTTTTCTTCTGGCTATCTATGATTCTTACCCCCTCCTTGGATAAGAGACGTGTTCTTGCATCATCTAGCTCCACCCCTCTGAGTGTGGCTAATCACTTACTTCCTTATTCCCTCATTCACCGTTAGCAGTCCTTATGCATCACACAATTTACATTTTACAAATTACGGGTCAATCTGCCCCGTTCCTCCTGTGGATACCTGGCCTTATCGTTACCTGCTTGTTTCCTATTCCTTGGCTACTCTACCGTTTCTCTACAGTTTCTCTTACCCCCTGTAGTTTATTTATTTATTTTATATTGTCTGTGAATATACGTTACTTGTGCTGGGACTACAGGGCAAGTAACTTCCTCTTTTTAAGTCTCTCGCTCATGTGACAGCCCAGCGACAGGATTATAAGGCTAATTTTTACTTTTACAACAGTTTTTGTCCCAGACTTCCGGCGACCGGGCAGATGCAGTCTTAGATGCCGGGCATCTCCATCTGATTGGTAATGTACTGCAATTCTCTCTATTCACTAAACTTGTGTCTTTGGCGTGTATTAATACAGACGCCATTGCAGCCCACCTTCACTTCCTCTTTTTGACACTTAGGGAAATTCTAACGTCTAATGCATAAATCACATATATTATGTTGTAACTTTACTGTCACAGCGGTGATCACCTAACATTGTATGTGGTTACAATTGAATTGGGGACTTGGCAAACATAGATGTATTCTTAAGAGCCCTCTCAGGATGTGAGTGGCTTATAACTTTTTACATTTGTATGACGGACGTATAGTTTATTTATTAAAGGGGTTGTCCCGCGGCAGCAAGTGGGTCTATACACTTCTGTATGGCCATAGTAATGCACTTTGTAATATACATTGTGCATTAATTATGAGCCATACAGAAGTTATAAAAAGTTTTTTACTTACCTGCTCCGTTGCTAGCGTCCTCGTTCCCATGGAGCCGACTAATTTTCGCCCTCCGATGGCCAAATTAGCCGCGCTTGCGCAGTCCGGGTCTTCTGCAGTCTTCTATGGAGCCGCTCGTGCCAGAGAGCGGCTCCGTGTAGCTCCGCCCCGTCACGTGCCGATTCCAGCCAATCAGGAGGCTGGAATCGGCAATGGACCGCACAGAAGAGCTGCGGTCCACGGAGACAGAGGATCCCGGCGGCCATCTTCAGCGGTAAGTATTGAAGTCACCGGAGCGCGGGGATTAAGGTAAGCGCTCCGGTAAGCTTTCTTTACTTCCCTGCATCGGGGTTGTCTCGCGCCGAACGGGGGGGGGGGGGTTGAAAAAAAAAAAAAAACCCGTTTTGGCGCGGGACAACCCCTTTAATTACAGCACAGGAATTGCTTCACTTCTATTAAGAGTTCCACTTCCTCTTTTTAAATGAAGTTAGCAGCCCTTTTTTTTCTTCCTCCAAACACACTTACGGGCACAAGCCTATACTTCTATGCTATTATTAACGTTTAACAATTCAAAGGCAATACAGTTTAGTAGTCTGTCTTTTACTAGAAGGGATCCAATAAGGCAACCTAACCTATAAAGTCCAAACCCACAGCGCGCCGCTGTGTACGGTGCATTATCTTGGCTACAACCCAGCCAATGAACAATCCCTTCTTACAGTTGAGCAGGACTGATACTAATTCTATATAACAACTCAGCAGGATTAGCTCTACACAACAAACAAGCACACTAACTTTATATTACGGACAGGTAGGACACACAGAAAGATTGCTTGATTAATCAATGATAACTTGACTCTCCACCCCTTCCACACTTTCCTGGAGGGTGTAAGAATTAACCTTGGTACATTGTTTGCTGCCTTTCAATTTCAATCATGGCTGCCAGATTCATGATTATAAAAGTCTCCTCAGACGCCGGACATAATATGCCCCGCCCTAGAGTCTCTAGCATTTCTGTCGCTACACAGTTTATCAATCTACCCTCAGACGGAGGGATCTACTCGTAGACATTTAAACGATAAACAAATATTTGTGGACACACACAAATAGACAGAGCACCAGTACGGCTGGTTTAGTCTAAACTGCCCCTCGGGATACGTGTCTGACAGCTCCCTTCTCCTGGACCCTACAAGCAGGCCTAGCAGGAGCGGAAATCCCATATCAGACTTTTCTCTGGCAGTCTCTCCCTCCCTGGGCCCTCCAAACAGGCCTCAGGACTGCTGAGTCTCTGCGACAGGCCACCTGAACGGCTCCCTCCTCCCTCAGGAGTGGAAACACCCCGTACAGGCCCTCCCTAGAGGCAGCTATTGATGTCACCAATTAACTAGTACTCTCAAGACAACAGGCATGCAAACATTCCTTTTATATCTTATGACAGGTTCTTATCGAGTGATCGAGACTTATAAAAATACCTGTCGATCGGGTCCAAATCATTCGGCCTTGACACGGCACATAGGCGAGCCTGGAGTTAGCCACACAGGTATAGATAATTAATTTATCTTACCGTGTTCTGATGATATTTTGGGCCCACCAAGTCCAAGGTCGCATATGTCCGTGTCTTCTGTCCGAATTCTATGGAACCTGTCGATCACTCCCCGTACGGGCCACCACTGTCGTAGAATTCCTTTGCGGAATCACGGCTTACTCAATTTGGAATGTTTACACCCTTCCATATTATTTCTGAATTGATAATGCGCATAAGAAGTTTCCACACTGACACGAGGTTCAGCATGCATAGCTTCCTCAATTCTAACTTTAATGATCGGCGTGTAGCCTGTTTTAAGAGTTTAACAAATCCGCCCATCTGGGCAGGTCAAAGATTACATAGATACAACGTATTGTTTAATTATTGGATAAGCATCTTGCAATTCTTCCATCCTCCGGTCATCTGTGATTGGCCATCAGGTGGTGGATGAAATGAGTGGGTTGTCTTGGAGCCACGTGTGGTTCCTTCGATATGATTGGATGTTACATCATGAACTATAAATTGCACAAACCTCCCATGTTATTTGCATACGTTTCCAGTAAAATTGCTTGGGTAATTTCTGCGGTTGTCCATGTCTGAGTTACTGTCCTCCAAAATTGCAAAACAGATGGAAAATGTAACGTGTTTATACTATATATTATCTTGTCAGCGTTTTGAGTACAGAAGTTTCATGTTGGCTTCCCCATGTCAGCAGAGTTATAAAACAGATATTTTCATATGAGCGGAAGTCCCTATTGCACAACTGTAATAACATTATATTTGTAGCAAGACAGAAAGCAAATATGTATACAGAATGTTAAATTGACAACTGTCTACTGCCAAGGCCCACCGATCCAAAATATAGAAATACTGGACTTCCACCACAGAAGCAGAAACCAAAATTGGCAACAGCACGCAAAATAAATTCACTATCAGAGGTATACATACCTATAATCTAACCACATTAAATAATGCAAGGTTCTTAGTATATAATTTGATCAAATTACATTGGCCCATCTATCAACGTCCAGGTGACCAAGCTCTCAGATGGGTCCTAACATTAATACCAGGTAGTGTGTCTTAACCTGGGAAAGCTGAGTTCCTACCTCTCAAAATTCTCATCTCTTGGGACTAAGCCTACAAATAAAACCAGGGAGGGTAGGATACCATATAGATGTTCCAATAGGAGGGACAGGAGGTAAATGGGCGGCAGGTGTGCACGACCCAGGGAAGGCAGCCTTCTGCTACAGAAATGTTACAAGGGTCTGCCTATACTTTTGCTACAGAAATGTTACAGGGGTCTGCCTATACTTTTGCTTCAGAAATGTTACTGGGGTCTGCCTATACCTTTGCTACAGAAATGTTACTGGGGTCTGCCTATACTTCTGCTACAGAAATGTTACAGAGGTCTGCCTATACGTCTGCTACAGAAATGTTACAGGGGTCTGCCTATACTTTTGCTACAGAAATGTTACAGGGGTCTGCCTATACTTTTGCTTCAGAAATGTTACTGGGGTCTGTCTATACCTTTGCTACAGAAATGTTACTGGGGTCCGCCTATACTTTTACTACAGAAATGTTACTGGGCTCCGCCTATACTTCTACTACAGGAATATTACAGAGGTCCGCCTATACTTTTACTACAGAAATGTTACTGGGGTCTGCCTATACATCTGCTACAGAAATGATACAGGGGTCTGCCTATACTTCTACTACAGGAGTGTTACAGGGGTCTGCAGTTACTTTTGCTACAGAAATGTTACTGGGGTCTACCTATACGTTTGCTACAGATATGTTACTGGGGTCTGCCTATACCTTTGCTACAGAAATGTTACTGGGGTCTGCCTATACCTTTGCTGCAGAAATGTTACTGGGGGTCTGCCTATACTGTGGGTGCACAAAGACTTCCCATCGCAGTGTTTTACCTATCTGGCACAAATACACTGACTGACTAGGGCAGAAATGTGGGCCGAGGCCATGGTCCTTGGCGGGGTGAAATTCTCCCATGTTTGGGCACTGTGATTTCTTCCTGTGTAATACCATCTTTGTGCACTGACAGCATAGGCGAGCCCAAGGAACTCAGAGACTTCCCCTTGCAGTGTTGAACTATCTGACACCTACACAGAATAAATTGTGTGGGGACACATGGATTTCCCATTGCTATGTGACTCAGGGCATCTTGGGTCACACAAGGTGGAGGCTGGGACTGAGCCTGACCCAGGGTCCACTCACATACTTCCCACACAGACTATTGCGGGTCCTACCTCGGCCATGGTTTCTTGGCCTTGTTATGCCACCTCCTCCTCCTGCTTGGGGTCAGAGGATCAGCACTGAGCAACATGTATTTTCTCTCGTGTTACCACAGTGTGTTACTGCATTAATGAGACGTTCACAGCTGCACTAGCATCGGAGTCCGCTTTATGCCCACGATTGCTGAGGGTTTGGGCAGAGGCCGAAGTCCTGGGGGAAATGCAACTGCACCAGGTTTAGCCCATGGAACTTCTTCCCGGTTCATCCAGTCTTTGGAGCGATGAAAGCAACCGTAACTGCATTAATGAGACATTAACAGCTGTACTAGCATCGGAGTCCGCTTTATGCCCACGATTGCTGAGGTTGTGGGCAGAGGACGAAATCCTGGGGGAAATGCAACTGTGCCAGGCTTGGCCCGTGGAACATCTTCCTGGTTCATCCAGTCTTTGGAGCGATGAAAGCAACCACAACTAATTTAATGAGACGTTCACAGCTGCACTAGCATCGGAGTCCGCTTTATGCCAAAGATTGCTGAGGGTGTGTGCAGAGGCCGAGGTCCTTGGCGAAGTGAATGTCTGCCTTGTTTGGGCATTGTAATTGCTTCATGTTTAATACTTTCCTTGGGTTCCTTTGGCTCGCCTATGCTGTGGGTGCATAAAGACTTCCCATAGCAGTGTTTTACCTGTCTGGCACAAATACAGTGACTGACTTGGGTAGAGTGCAGAGTGCAGATGGCTTTCCAATTGCGGTATTCAGCTATCTGACAGCTACACAAAATGAATTGTGTGGGGACACTTGGATTTCCCATTGCTATGTAACTTGCGGCACCTTGGGTCACACAAGGTGGAGGCTGGTACCAAGCCTGACCCAGGGCCCGCTCACATGCTTCTCACACAGAGTATTGCGGGTCCTCCCTTGGTCATGGTTTCTCGGGCTTATTATGCCACCTCCTCCTCCTGCTGGGGGTCTGGGGATCTGCGTTGGTCGGCATGTATGATCTCTCATGCTACAAATTACCACAGTTATCTGAGATACAGGATTGGAGCATTCACAGGAAGTGTTAGTGATTTCATGAGACTTTCACAGGGTCACTGTATACCTGTGGTGGTTAGCTTTGCGACACCGCCTGCTTCAAACCAATCTTTGGTGTTAGTATGTGCTGCTGCATTGTGGAGATGTGTAGAAGTGCTGGCACCTGAGTCCCCTTTATGCCCACAATTTTGTGACGGAGGTGGCATGGGATTGGATGATGATCGTACATCAATCTATCATGAATTCTCAACAGCATTGTGGGCTATCGCCCACACTTTCAAAAGGGTCGCTGCCTGGCCCTGCCAACCCTCTGCAGTGTGTGCCTCTGCTTCCTTTTCATCACAGACGCACTTATAAATAGACATGAGGGTGGTGTAGCTATGAAGCGAGCGTGTGGCATGAGGGCAGCTGAATGCTGCGCAGGGAAGCCTTTGTGCACTGTGGATGCAGGGTCGTGCGGGGGGTTGGACAGCAATGCCAGCATGTAACCTAGGAGAAGAGACAGCGGTGTCACCCACAGGCAGTGATTTTCCATGGTTGCAGATAGTGTGGTGCTTAGTTAAGGTGTGCCTTGCTAATGAGGGCTTGTCCAAAGTAAATTGTTAGGGGAGTGACGCCAGACTCTTGCCTCCATTTTGGCTTAATAGTGGGACCTGGGAGCCTCAGATGCAGCCATGCATACTGCCCCTGCCCTTCCCTCTCCGTTTCTGTGGTGTTTCCATGACAATAACTGGTATATAAATATATAAATAGAACTGTATACATATATATATATATATATATATATATATATATATATATATATATATATATATATATATATATATAAAGGTAAATGTCTACACGAATGTTTATGTTTATATACACGCATATTTTAAATATATACTATTATGTAGACATTTACCTTTATACATATGTATACAGTTCTATTTATATACCAGTTATTGTCATTGTTTTGCATATAGCATGAGTTACTAGTATATTTATTATAAAGAAAAAACCATTACTATCATCATTATTACTAACCATCATAAGTAGCATATGAATTATCTTATGATTATATACATGTATAGTTTTACTGTATTTATGGAAGTTTTATGTTTATCGTATTTTTAATGGTGTTTATAATATGCATACATGTGTATTTATTTATTTATCTTTGTAAATGGCAGTATCCCTATTCATTATCCCCCCCTCCCTTTTTTCTCCAATATATTTATATTTCTATATATTCATTTACCATATATTTTACTGTTATTTTATAACATAGGTATATTTATATCATTATTGTAACCATATTTATTTTAAGTTAATTATTAGAGATGAGCGAGCGTCCTCATCCGAGCTTGATGTTCGTTCGAGCATTAGGATACTCGAGATGCTTGTTACTCGAGACGAGCACCACGCGCTGTTCGAGTCACTTCCATTTTCTTCCCAGAAAAGTTTGCGCCGTTTTCTGGCCAATAGAAACACAGGGAAGGCATTACAACTTCCTCCAGTGACGTTCCAGCCCTATCCCACCCCCCTGCAGTGAGTGGCTGGGGAGATCAGGTGACAACTGAGTATATAAACTGGGGCCAGCCGCGGCTTGCCACAGATGCAAGCTGAGAGACATTAGGGAAAGTGCTGTCTAGCTGTAGTTGCTATAGGGAGAGTGTTAGGCTGTTATCTTCGTCTTCAAGAACCCCAACGGTCCTTCTTAGGGCCACATCTGACCGTGTGCAGTACTGTTGAGGCTGCTTTTAGCAGTTTTGCACATTTTTTTTTTTTGTATATCCGGCGTGCAGACCATAGCGTCCTCAGTCTGCAGTCATTTTACTGAGTATAGGGGCAGTACTGCTGAGGCAGGGACAGTGGTACAGGGAAAGAGATATACTGGCTATATAGGCAGTGGGCTTTTTCAAAAAAATTGGAAAAAAAAATCTTTGGGCTGCCTGTGACCGTGTTCAGTTTACTGCGTGTCTGCTGGGGGTAGTAGTCGCTCACTATTACCCAGCTAGGTGTTACTGCAGCCTTGCGCATAATTTTTTCTGGCTGCACTGTGCTTTCAATAACCACAGTCATCCTCCAACAGGGAAATCCATATACAGGCTATATAGGCAGTGGGCTTTTTCCCAAAAATTGGAAAAAATACTATATTTGGGCTGCCTGTGACCGTCTTCAGTTTACTGCGTGTCTGCTGGGGGTAGTAGTCGCTCATTATTACCCAGCCAAGCCTGTGACCGTGTACAGTTTACTGCGTGTCTGCTGGGGGTAGTAGTCGCTCATTATTACCCAGCTAAGCGTTACAGCAGGCTTGCGCATAATTGTTTTCTGGCTCTGCTGTGTCCGTTACATGATCCCCCTATACTGTGCTCCCCCTATACTGCTGCTAGTGATATGTTACTGGGGCCTGTCTAGACTGCTACTACTACTGAAATGGAACTAATACTGTGCTCCCCCTATACTGCTGCTTCGGAATTGTTACCGGGGCCTGTCTTGACTGCTACCATTACTGAAATGGGCGGTTGGACAGCATTTTACCCAGGAGAAGTGGCAGCGGAGTGTCAAGCAGGCAGTGATTGTGCTTTGTTGGAGGTAGTGTGGTGCTTAGCTAAGGTATGCCTTGCTAATGAGGGTTTTTCAGAAATAAAAATTGTTGGGGGGGGGGGGCACTCTTGCCGCTATTGTGGCTTAATAGTGGGACCTGGGAACTTGAGATGCAGCCCAACATGTATCCCCTCGCCTGCCCTATCCGTTTCTGTGTCGTTCGCATCACTTTCTTGAATTTCCCAGATTTTCACAAATGAAAACCTTAGCGGAGCATAGGTCCCATACAAGAATGCTCGGGTCGCCCATTGACTTCAATGGGGTTCGTTACTCGAAGCGAACCCTCGAGCATCGCGGGAAGTTCGACTCGAGTAACGAGCACCCGAGCATTTTGGTGCTCGCTCATCTCTATTAATTATGTATACATGTGAGGTAACCTTATTCTATCAGGGCTTATTAGATTTATAGTAGTCCTCCGTCATTAACTTTCACTGGTGATATATTAAGGCACTGAACTGGTTAAAACCCAATCATGGCGTATACGCCCTGTATGCATCATTTATGTAGATTAACATGGGACCATGTTTATCCTTTATCACCTAGGAGATGGTTCTAATGCTGACTCGCCTCACGTGACACATATAGTGACGTCTGACGCTGAGGAGGAATACCAAGCGCCGACACATCCCATGTGGTAAGCGCAATGACGATTGACGTAAACTGACGGACATTCACGGGGACCAATCACTACACAGAAAAAGCGCCGACGAGACGTAGGTATGTCACACGCACGGCACACGTCATCACGCATTGAAGCAAGATACAGGCAATTACTACCCGCAGCCCTTCATCATGGCGCCCCGCTCTACGCAGACGCCCAACACGCCTACTCACAAAGCTGGACGAATGGGATACTGCCATCACATAGTAAGCAATCTATATATAGTATGCATGTGCATTTTTGTGTTTATTGTGCTTGAAAAAGTCGTCCTGCATGACGACGAAACGCATCGCACAGAGGTTATTGGTAATAAAACTTGAAAATAAGAAGTGTGTACAGCCTGACCCTGGTGTTTAGGTCCTGTGAGCGTGCGCAATTTTTCTATCAAGTCTTCATCTGAATTTCTTCTGACATTTATGAGCCTTTGTAATCTTGGCTTGGTATAGGAAAACAAAATGTTCCTCAAAGTTTTAACAATCAATGTTAAATCTGTACGTCTCCTAAATGGTTAAAAAATCTAAAGTTTTTGAAATGTTCTTCCAGAATAAAGTAAACAGATGGGAAAATATATGTTATCTAAAATTTGTACAGTATGTTTGCACATATTTGACGTATTCCAGTTGAAAATGGGAAAAAATGACAAAGTTATCAAAATTTTCGCAATTTTGGCGCTTTTAATAAATATACACAAATTCTATAGGTCTATTTTTACCACCTAAATGAAGTACAACATGTGGCAAAAATACAATGTCAGAATTACTTGGCTATGCAAAACCTTTAAAGAGTTATTCTGTTAGGGCTGAGTCAAACGAGCGTTTTTTCACAAATGTATATGTGCGTTTTTAAAAAAAAGGCAGAATGCATGTATAAAAAATTGTGTGACCAAAGCTTCAGATGCGTTTTTAATTCAAACTTGTTGTGCGGTCACACGATGGTAAAGTTCGCACATATAGTGCTGCCCTATTGAAAGCAATCGGAGAGGATCGCTATCCCCGATGTGGTTGTGACAGCTGCAGCAGGGGATTCCTTGGATGAGAAACCCCTGGATACTGGCACATTCAGGGGCTTTATCTTGTTGTCAATAGCGCCAGTAGCAGCAGTGCTGGCCCCATTGAAAACATATGGAGAAGATTGTGCTCCTCTGCCACAGCTGTGACAACTGTGTCAATGAATGGCTGTAATTGGTCACAGCGCTCAGCTAATCAGAGGCAGCGCTTCCCCCCGGCCAGAAGAAAATGAAGAAGAAGAGTGCCGGGAACCGGGGGAGAACATGCGCTGGAGATGGACAGTGCCTCTAGGTGATTATTTTTTTTCCTGCAGCTAGGGCTTGTTTACGGGTTTTGGCAGTAGGATTTCCTGCTGTCAAAGTTGTATTGATTCGCATGAAAACTTCGTTTTTGTGCAAATCGAAAAACGCTGTCCTATCTTTTGCAGATGTGAATTTAAAATGCAAGTAAAAAATTGGTATGTGACCACTTTCATTGCAAAGCATTGGTTCTAATAGAGTCAATTTTTAAACACATCTATACACGCAGGAAAAAAATGCTCATCTGCCTGAACCCTTAATGTGACACATATCAGATTTCCAAAATTTGGCCTGGTCATTAAGGTGCATACAGGCTAAGTCACTAAGGGGTTAATGGCATGCATATACAAACATAGAGGTACACGCATTCAGACTTTTTCAAATGTGGTTTGCACTCCATTTATATATATAAAAGCCTTTACTCAATGACTCACTCACTGACTCACTCGCCACTAACTCGCAAAAGTAAGTGACCCCATGTAATGTACCTAATCTAATTCTCTAACTTCCCAGTGTTGTACAAACTTGAAATTTACCATGAACATTCTTTTGGTCCTATACAGGAAAAGTAAAGGGGCCACAACTTGATTATTTAATTCGAAGCGTGAAAATCAATGAAAAACCGCAATACATGAGAGAGCTCTTTTCATCTGTATAAATAAACTCTATATAAATGTGAAAGCCCTCACTGATTCACTCACTCATTGAATAACTCATCAGTAAAGGCTTCTTCACATGGACGTGTTTTAGGCCCATTACGCGGCCTTCATAATCATATAATGGGATGAAACGAAACCATTGATTTCAAATAGTTTTGTTTTCAATGGTTATGTTTTTGTTTGAAATGAAACCATTAATTTCAATGTTTTTTTATTAACTACGTGCGAGAAAGACAGGGCAGGACTTATCTTCCTGCAGCTTTTTTCAAACCCACGTGCTATGGTGTGGAGTTTGAATGACCTGATTAAAAAAAACAAAACCATGGCTTATGCACAACTACGTTTCATAGAGGTGGGCATAGTTGCATATACGCCCATGTATTTTTGCCCTAAGTGTGGAAACACTTCCTAAAACACAAAAAAAATTTGTTAAACATGAGAATAGAGATGAGCGAGCGTACTTGTCCGAGCTTGATGCTCGTTCGAGTATTAGGGTACTCGAGATGCTTGTTACTCGAGACGAACACCATGCGGTACTCGAGTCAATTGCATTTCCTTCCCTGAAAGTTTTGCGCCATTTTCTGGCCAATAGACATGCAGGGAAGGCATTACAACTTCCTCCTGTGACGTTCCAGCCCTATCCCACCCCCCTGCAGTGAGTGGCTGGCGAGATCAAGTGACCCTCGAGTATTTAAAGTGGGCCCGCCCGCGGCTCGCCACAGACACACACTGGCAGAGATCAGGGAAGGTGTTGCTACTGCTATAGGGAGAGTGTTAGCATCTACAAGAACCCCAACAGTCCTTCTTAGGGCCACATCTGACCTAGTGCATTGCTGTTGTGGCTGCTGGTAGCAGTTTTGCACATTTTTTTTTTTTTATATTGGGCGTGCAGGCTATAGCGTTCTCAGTCTGCAGCCAATTATACAGAGTATAGGGGAAGAATTGGAGAGACAGGGACAGTGCTAGTGTAGAATCCTGTCAACAAGTACCCCAAAAAAGCTCCTGCTTAGGGCTATCTGTGACCGTGTGCATTACTGTTGTGGCTGCGAGGAGCAGTTTTGCAGCAATTTTTTTTTTTCATCTTGGGCTCTGCAGACTATTGCGTTCTCAGTCTGCAGCCAATTACACAGAGTATAGGGGAAGTATTGGTGAGGCAGGGACAGTGCTAGTGTAGAATCCTGTCAACAAATACCCCCCAAATGTTCCTGCTTAGGGCTACCTGTGCGTGTGTGCATTACTGTTGTGGCGGCTGGGAGTTGTAGTGGCTCACTATTAGCCAGCTTGGCCTTTCTGCAGGCAAGCGTATAATTTTTTCGGCCTACAGTGTGCGTTACAGTACCGCTGTCAGCCTCCAAGTGCAGGCCAATAATCGCCTAATTTTTTACACCGCTCTGTGCGTCCCGTCAACTTCCCGCACAGCGTACGGCCACCGCCACTGATAGAGGGAAAGACATATACATGCTATCTAGGCTGCTGTTTTTTTCAAAAACATCTGAAAAAAGAAAACCTGTTAAGGGCTACCTGTGCGCGTATGCATTACTGTTGTGGCGGCTGGGAGTTGTAGTGGCTCACTATTAGCCAGCTTGGCCTTTCTGCAGGCAGGCATATCATTTTTCGGCCTACAGTGTGCGTTACATAACCGCTGTGACCCTCCAAGTGCAGGCCAATAATTTCCTAATTTTTTACACCGCTCTGTGCGTCCCGTCAACTTCACGCACAGCGTACGCCCACAGCCGCTGATATAGGGAAAGACATATACAAGCTATCTAGGCTGCTGTTTTTTTCTAAAAAATCTGAAAAAAAACTCCTCCTTAGGGCTACCTGTGAGCGTGTGCATTACTGTTGTAGTGGCTCACTATTAGCCAGCTAGGCCTTTCTGCAGCCCAGTGTATAATTTTTTCGGCCTACAGTGTGCGTTACATAACCGCTGTGACCCTCCAAGTGCAGGCCAATAATTGCCTAATTTTTTACACGACTCTGTGTGTCCCGTCAACTTGACGTGCACCGTTCGCCCACAGCCGCTGATAGAGGGAAAGACATATACACGCTATCTAGGCTGTTAGCTTGTTCAAAAAAATTTGAAAAAAAGCTCCTTCTTAGGGCTACTGGTGACCGTGTGCAATTTACTGCGTGGCCGCTGGGAGTTGTAGTGGCTCTCTATTACCCAACTAAAAATAGCTCTTGCGCCGTCTCAACAAACAACTGGAGTTGACAATGTAATATTGTCTAAAAGATTTAATGAAGTACAACGCGTTTCGTCGCGCAAAAGCGACTTTATCAAGTACATAATCCATAACATAACAATGCATACTTATATAGGAACTTACATGTATGTAGTGGTGTTAATTAGGTGAGTAACAGGTTGTGAGTAGCTCACATGACCTCCACGTCATGTGTGCCACGTCAGCATAGTTGTTGCCGGTGGAAAACGAAACTGAAACTACTTCCGGGTATGCGGAGGTCACGTGACCCGAGTAGTTATATGTATACATAGAGCTTTATAGCTCTATGTATATACCGCTGTGTAACACCATGTATGGGTGTGATGCAGGCGGTGGATAAGGTGTATTATGGGCTCCGGTGTGCGTTGCCGGCATAGAGGTGCCGGACGTCATGACGCAGAGTGCGTCATGACGCCGAGGACGTGAGGACTCTTAGTAGCGCTGGTGCCTATTGATATGTAACCAAGGCGACCAGCGTCAGAGCGTCATGCCGCGGAGTTACGTCCCGCCGTCGGTGACGTGAGGACGTATGGTGTGCTGGTGTCTGTCGATGTAATGATGAGTGTAACTATGGCGACCGGCGCCGTGGGATGGCGTAGTGACGTAGGTACGTCAGTATCGTCTTTAACCCAGCGTAGGTTACATGGTGCCGCGTTGTCATGGAGACAAGTGCCGTTTACAGATGTCCTACAGGTAAGTAGTGAGAGATATAATTGTATAATCATATGTATAGTGGCATGTAAAAGGTATATACAGACATAAAGTTAATTAAAGCATTGATCTGAAATAAAATATAGCAGAGCATGACCTGCCTACCAATACAATAATAATTATGTATGGATGCATAAATAAAATTTTAAAAAAATATTTGATACAAAATGAAAAAATAGTATAATTTTTAGATTAATATTTAGATTAATATATGCAATATCTCAATGTAAGTTAATAGGGCCGCTAATGTAGAGTCTGGCGGAAATAATAGTACATAGGTAGATGAATAATAATAAAGCGGCTGGTAGGACTAAAATAGAATATTTTTTAGATATTAAAATATTAAAATATTAAGAAAAATATATATATATATATACATATATGTGCAACATGTTATACATTGGAATATTGCTGTATCCAAGGATAGTACCATGAATGAGATGGTATATAGACGGAGAAGTAAAAAAATACAAGAAAATTACCAAAAAATTAAAAATTACAACACAATATGAAAGTAAGTATATATACGAAATGTTCAGATTTTTTCCAATACCTCATTTAGCGCGACGAAACGCGTTGTACTTCATTAAATCTTTTAGACAATATTACATTGTCAACTCCAGTTGTTTGTTGAGACGGCGCAAGAGCTATTTTTCTTACTTTTTTCATCGCTATCACGTTTCCGTGGGTCCAATTTACCATTTGGACACAGAGGCTCTGCAGCAGACTCCAACAACTCAGGAACCAGGACAACACCAGAGGAGTAAGACCCTTCAGAGGTCTGACAAGCAAACTTGGACTAGGAGGTGTTGGTGGGACCCCTCTCCACAGGGGTTTCCACCATACACCGGGTAAGTCCCAATTTATTTTATTTTATTTTATAGTACATTTCCTTTAAACTTTATTTTTATTCACTTATTCGGATCACCCAGTTACACACCCCCCAGATAACCAGTTGAAGCGCCTCCCTGACTATCTTTTCATGTTTCTCCACATACGGGTCTCCCCCTGTGAGGTTCCGGACCTTTTTTAAAGGGAGTTTGCGATTCACATCACGGTTCTGGGATGGAGAGGATCAAAAGAGCATGGCTGTCACTGGACACCAAGGTTTTGGAGGCACTTAATCTAGTGAAGGAAGATCTACCTGATATAAACCTAGAGAAGATACCTACCATAACAACTGAGGACTTTGAATGGACAGTCAAAGAGGACCAGGAAATCTTGGAAAGATACGAAATCAAAGACCATATACAGAACATATGGAAACACTCCCTAGACCTTATATTTTTACAAATTTATAACATCAATAACATTGCCCCCAGAGGCCTCAGGGTCACCATAGGTCCAGCCTTTCCCCAAGATGAAGATTTCTCGGGTGAATGGCTCCTTATGCTGAACACTTTCTCTACATTGATGCTTGATAAACTGATTGCTAAACGCTACTCGCTCCTTTCCATGTATATCAAAAGTCTAGTCCTATCTGAAGATAAAGAGGATTTAATACGGGATGTTATACGACACATTGAAGGGTTTGAGGAAGAAGTGATTAGAAGGAAGAGCAAAAAATTATCACGGGATGCGATAGATTTTAAAAATAAAAAATTTTATCCCAAAGATTACAAAAGAACCAGGAGAAGAAATCCCCACCCCTCTGGTCACACAAATAACAACACAGACGAATATACGCACAGAAACAGATGTCATACTAGGAATACAACATCAAATCAGAGACCACCTAGCCACAAACAAGGCCCCACCACCAAACGACAAAACTATCAACCACATGAGACACATGCATATAGACAAAGACATGCAAATACAAGAACATACAACCAAACCCAGAGACATCAACACATATACCATCAGAAAGAAAATATACAAATCCCATATCGCAAAAACCATCCAAGAGACCAATATGAGAAACACCAACCTAAAGGATACTACCATTACAATCACTACAAGCAACGGCACTCTGGTAGTAAAGTAAGTAAAAACATCCCAGGGGTTGCAACACAAACCATCATTAGTTACATCAAAAGCCCAGACATGGGCCCCAGTAGGAACAATAGAGTCTCCTTTTGCCCCTCAGGAGCTCGATACTTGGATGAGAATGTCAATTCACTCATCACCATAGATTCCACCTTCTGCAGCACGGCAGAATGTACCCCGGCACCAATTAGAACTTTTAATCAAAACAAACAGAATAGGGGAGAAACTAACAAGGACTATATGACATTTACCCCTGAGACAAATTCACAAACCACTGAAAATATGGAAAGAATCCTACTCAGCTCCCCCATGGCGGACTCCCCCACCGATATATTAGACCTATGTATCTCTAACACCAACAACTACGCACCGAGGGACAGGATGAACAATGAAAGGGAAAATCGGACTTTTTTAGACAAAGTTCCACCCCCTACCCCCGAGAATACAACATTGAATCTCCTTACCCAGGTGGACACCACGATACCAACAACTCCACCGATGATTATTACTCAGAATATAGGGACCGATCGAACAAACCGAATAAACGGAACATCCACGGCACGTTCAAGAATAAACCAATTCTATCAGCCAATCCAAAAACAACCCAAGACAACTCCTTTTCTATTATTAAAAAAAACAGGAGGAGAAACAGGAGGGGCAAGAGGGGCGGTCGAAATAGCAACAAGAACAAAAACCAGCGTGCAACAGAAGAAACGGTAACTCCAGAAGAAGCGAGAAAAAATGGAATATTTAACCTTTCCAAATATATATTAAAAAGGAAAGAAATGGAGGTTCTAGCCAAAGGCCTGTCCTTCAGCCCCATGACGTCATCCAATTTGTTTGAATTATTTGTTGACCTTAACTCTTTCATAAGAAAAATAACTCTGAATAGACACTACCACATACAAGATATAAAAGGTACAACTAAACCCACAGATCCAACGAAAGAATTGGAATTCAGGATGGATGACCCCATCACTACCCACCTTAAACCTATAAGCAGATTCTTCCCGATAGAATCGAAAGGTGAATATGTGGAACTTTTTTACCAGAAAGTTCTGAAAGAATTTAAAGATATAAATAGGAAAAAAATTACGACTCCAAGGAACGACAATTTAACGAAGGAACAAAGAACAACACTTCGGCAGCTGGAGAAGAATGATAATATAGTCATCAGAAACGCCGACAAAGGGGGGGGGCATAGTTATCATAGATTATGACCATTATCATGAGGAATCCATGAAAATACTCAATGATGAAGAATACTATGAAAAAATAAAGAAGGATCCAACTGATAGAATTAAAGCAGACTTCCAAAAATTACTAACAGAAGCTTATTCTGATAACTGTATTTCCAAACCAGAATTTAAATACATAATTGATACACCAGTGGGGATGCCTTACTTCTATCAAATACCCAAGATACACAAAGACATCAACAACCCCCCTGGACGCCCAATAATAGCGGGCATGCAAGCCATTACCAAC
The DNA here is from genome assembly GCF_035609145.1 of Eleutherodactylus coqui. Taxonomy (NCBI): domain Eukaryota; kingdom Metazoa; phylum Chordata; class Amphibia; order Anura; family Eleutherodactylidae; genus Eleutherodactylus; species Eleutherodactylus coqui. The sequence goes on from NC_089841.1 coordinate 170,363,701, forward strand.
CGTTTATCTGAATATTTGGACCTACAACTACAAAAGTATGTCAAGAATCTGCAATCATATACAAAAGACTCGGGGCACCTATTACAGGACGTCAAAGACATTCCATGGAAGGGAACATACCTTTGGTGCACAATGGACGTGGAATCTCTCTACACAAATATTGACCATATAAAAGGGGTAGAAGCCATTGATGAGACCCTAAGCGAAGATCCCCTCATGCCCACCAAACAAAAAGAATTTATTCTAAAAGCCATATCATTTATCTTGAAAAATAACTTCTTTTCATATAACGGCAATTTCTATAGGCAGACTAGGGGTACCGCGATGGGCACGATCTGTGCCCCTAGTTTCGCGAACTGTGTAATGGGGGTATTTGAAAAAAATCGATTCTCTGACCCACGCATCATTATGTACAGACGGTATATAGATGATCTACTAATAATCTGGGAAGGAGAAGAAGAGGATTTAAGAACATACATACATGACCTCACAAAAAATGAATTTGGATTCAGATTCACATCTACTATCAATAAAGAAAGAATAGTGTTTTTGGACCTTGAATTAATAGCAGAGGGAGAAAGAATCATGACACGCACCAACTTCAAGCCTGTCGATACGAATAGTTATCTAGACTTTCGGAGCTGCCATCACAAAAAGTGGAAGCTCAATATCCCATATGGGCAATTGCAAAGGATAAAAAGGAACTGTACAAACACGGATGAGTTTAAAAAGCAAGCTAAAATACTAAAAGAAAGATTCAGAAACAAAGGATACCCAAAAAGCCTCATTGACTCCGCGTATCAAAAAGCCTTGAAAAACAAAACAGGAGAGGACAAGGCAGAAAAACAGGAAGACCAATACAATAAAGATGAAGAAGAAAAAGAGAATGATGAAGAAAAAAAGAATGACAAAGAAGACAACAAGAATCACTTTAGGTTGGCATTTATTACAAAATATAGTAGACAACATAACATAATCAAAGGAATCATCAATAAAAATTGGGCAATACTAAAAGAAGACTAGAGATGAGCGAACGTACTCGTCCGAGCTTGATGCTCGGGCGAATATTAGGGTGTTCGGGATGTTCGTTATTCGTAACGAACACCACGCGATGTTCGGATGTTCGTCTATATGCGCTCAATGGGGCCGGCGGCAGCAGCGCCAACCCCATTGAGAACATATAGAAGACAAATCCTTCTTCTCTGCCACAGCTGTAACAGCTGTGACAGAGAAGAACGATGTTTGCCCATTGAATTCAATGGAACCGGCAATACAGCCGACTCCACTGAATGCAATGGGCTGCCGGCGATCGCGGGATGAATTGTCGGAAAGGGGTTAAATATATAAGCCCTTTCCTGCAATTCATCCAGAAATGTGTAAAAATAAAAAATATATATATACTCACCTGGTGCCGACAGACGGAGTTCAGCGCGGCAGGCTGCAGTTCTCCTGAACTGCTCTGAACAGCTGTTAGTAGTATTCAGCAGCCGGGGATTTAAAATCCCCGCCTGCTGAATAAGATGCCTCTGAATGGTCACAGCCTGACCAATCAGAGGCCAGCCCTCACTCACACCCATTCATGAATTCATGAATGGGTGAGTGAGGGCTGCCTCTGATTGGCTCAGGGGCAGCTCTCCTGCCCCTGAGCCAATCAGAGGCAGCCCTCACTCACCCATTCATGAATTCATGAATGGGTGTGAGTGAGGGCTGGCCTCTGATTGGTCAGGCTGTGACCATTCAGAGGCATCTTATTCAGCAGGCGGGGATTTTAAATCCCCGGCTGCTGAATACTACTAACAGCTGTTCAGAGCAGTTCAGGAGAACTGCAGCCTGCCGCGCTGAACTCCGTCTGTCGGCACCAGGTGAGTATATATATATTTTTTATTTTTACACATTTCTGGATGAATTGCAGGAAAGGGCTTATATATTTAACCCCTTTCCGACAATTCATCCCGCGATCGCCGGCAGCCCATTGCATTCAGTGGAGTCGGCTGTATTGACGGCTCCATTGAATTCAATGGGCTAACATCGTTCTTCTCTGCCACAGCTGTTACAGCTGTGGCAGAGGAGAACTTGCTGTGTCGTTCCCATCATTTTCTTGAATTGCCAAGATTTTCACACATGAAAACCTTAGCGAGCATCGGCGAAATACAAAAATGTTCCGGTCGCCATTGACTTCAATGGGGTTCGTTATTCGAAACGAACACCCGAACATCGCGGGAAGTTCGTTTCGAATAACGCGAACCCGAACATTTTGGTGTTCGCTCATCTTTAAAGAAGACCCTTTTCTGAAGAGCAAAATCCCAAACCACCCCATGTGTGTATTTAGAAAAAACAAAACTTTAAAAAATATTCTGGCACCATCTTGCCCCAAAAAAGAAAAAAAAGGCAAATAAAAAGTCATATAAAACTAACAGAAACTTGACAGGGGTTTTCAAATGTGGCGAAAAGAAATGCAAATGTTGTCTAAATATCACTAATAAATGCAAAGAAATAGAAATTAAAGATGGTGAACCTTTATCTATCAAACAATACCTCACATGCAAGACCATATCAGTGATTTATTTACTAGAATGCCCGTGTGGGCATAGGTATGTGGGCCGCACCATAAACTCCCTAAGGGAAAGGACGACGGCGGGACGTAACTCCGCGGCATGACGCTCTGACGCTGGTCGCCTTGGTTACATATCAATAGGCACCAGCGCTACTAAGAGTCCTCACGTCCTCGGCGTCATGACGCACTCTGCGTCATGACGTCCGGCACCTCTATGCCGGCAACGCACACCGGAGCCCATAATACACCTTATCCACCGCCTGCATCACACCCATACATAGTGTTACACAGCGGTATATACATAGAGCTATAAAGCTCTATGTATACATATAACTACTCGGGTCACGTGACCTCCGCATACCCGGAAGTAGTTTCAGTTTCGTTTTCCACCGGCAACAACTATGCTGACGTGGCACACATGACGTGGAGGTCATGTGAGCTACTCACAACCTGTTACTCACCTAATTAACACCACTACATACATGTAAGTTCCTATATAAGTATGCATTGTTATGTTATGGTTTATGTACTTGATAAAGTCGCTTTTGCGCGACGAAACGCGTTGTACTTCATTAAATCTTTTAGACAATATTACATTGTCAACTCCAGTTGTTTGTTGAGACGGCGCAAGAGCTATTTTTCTTACTTTTTTCATCGCTATCACGTTTCCGTGGGTCCAATTTACCATTTGGACACAGAGGCTCTGCAGCAGACTCCAACAACTCAGGAACCAGGACAACACCAGAGGAGTAAGACCCTTCAGAGGTCTGACAAGCAAACTTGGACTAGGAGGTGTTGGTGGGACCCCTCTCCACAGGGGTTTCCACCATACACCGGGTAAGTCCCAATTTATTTTATTTTATTTTATAGTACATTTCCTTTAAACTTTATTTTTATTCACTTATTCGGATCACCCAGTTACACACCCCCCAGATAACCAGTTGAAGCGCCTCCCTGACTATCTTTTCATATTACCCAACTAGGCCTTTTTGCAGGCTAGCGTATAATTTTTTTGCGGACTGCAGTGTGCGTAACATAACCGCTGTCAGCCTGCAACTGCACGCCACTAATTGCATAATTATTCAGACCACTCTGTGTCTGCTCTATTCGTAATACACCATGCTGAGGGGTAGGGGTAGGCCTAGAGGATGTGGCTGTGGACGCGGGTGAGGACGCGGAGGTCCAAGTGAGGGTGTGGGCACAGGCCGAGTTCCTGGTCTAGGTCAATGGCAGCCGGCTGCTGCGGGATTAGGAGAGAGGAAAGTTTCTGGGGTCCCCAGCTTCATATCACAATTTATGGGTCCACGTGGTAGACCTTTATTACAAAATGAGCAGTGTGAGCAGGTCCTGTCGTGGATAGCAGAAAATGCATCCAGCAATGTATCGACCACCCAGTCTTCTACGCCGTCCACTGCTGCAACTCTGAATCCTCTCTCTGCTGCTCCTCCTTCCTCCCAGCCTCCTCACTCCATGAAAATGACACATTCTGATGAGCAGACAGACTCCCAGGAACTGTTCTCGGGCCCCTGCCTTGATTGGGAAAAAATGGTTGCTCTCCCACATGAGGAGTTCGTCGTGACTGATGCCCAACCTTTGGAAAGCTCCCAGGGTCCGGGTGATGAGGCTGGGGACTTCCGGCAACTGTCTCAAGAGCTTTCAGTGGGTGACGAGGACGATGACGATGAGACACAGTTGTCTATCAGTGAGGTAGTAGCAAGGGCAGTAAGTCCGAGGGAGGAGGAAGAGCCGCTGGACGATGAGGTGACTGAGCCCACCTGGTTCGCTAAGCCAACTGAGGAGAGGTCTTCTGAGGGGGAGGCAAGTGCAGCAGCAGGACAGGTTGGAAGAGGCAGTGGGGTGGCCAGGGGTAGAGGCAGGGCCAGAGCGAAGTCCCCCCAACTGTTTCCCAAAGCACCCCCTCGACCAAGCCACCCTGCAGAGGTCTAGGTCTTCAAAGGTGTGGATGTTTTTCAGTGAGAGCACGGACGACTGACAAACAGTGGTGTGCAACCTGTGTCGCGCCAAGATCAGCCGGGGAGCCACCAGTACCAGCCTCACCACCACCAGCATGCGCAGGCATATGATGGCCAAGCACCCCACGAGGTGGGATGAAGGCCGTTCACCGCCTCCGGGTCGCACCACTACCTCAGCTATCTGGGGGACTGCAATGAGATTTCTTTATGTGCCGTCTGTGTGTTCCTGCTAGCCACCCATGCTGTGGGTGCACACAAGCGGAGTTGTACCTGCCTGGCACTTTAAAAAAAAAAACAGAATGTCTAGGGCATGGTGCGTGGGCCGCAGCCAACATGTATTCCCTCTCACGTAACCTCAGCTATTCAGGGCACTGCAATGGGATTTCTTTCTGTACCGTCTGTGTGTACCTGCTAGCCACCCATGCTGCGGGTGCACACAGACTTGCCATAACAGAGTTGTACCTGTCTGTCCCCAAAACACTGACAGACTTGGGTAGAGTGCAGAGTGAAGATGGTTTACCCCTTGCGTTGTCGATGAGGTATCAGACACCCAAACAGAATGAGTAGTGTGTGGACACATGGAGTCCCCATTGCTATGTCACTCGCAGCACCTTGGACCACACAATGTGTTTGCTGGGACAGAGGCTGACCCAGGGCCCGCTCACATACTTCCCACACCGAATATTGCTGCATTGTGGAGATGTGTAGAAGTGCTGGGCTGGCAACGGAGTTCCCTTTATGCCCACGTTTGCAGCTCCTGACGGAGGTGACACAGGATTGGAATGAAGATGGAATGTCAATCTATTATCAATTCTCAACAGCATTGTGGGCTATCGCCCACACTTTCAAAGAGGGTCGCTGCCTGGCCCTGCCAAACCTCTGCAGTGTGTGCCCCCAGTTCCTCCTCATGGCAGATGCACTTATAAATAGACATGAGGGTGGTGTGGCTATGAAGCCAGCGTGTGGCATGAGGGCAGCTGAAGGCTGCGCAGGGGCACTTTTGTGTGTGCCGCGGATGCAGGGTCGTGCGGGGGGGTTGGGCAGCATGTAACCCAGGAGAAGAGGCAGCGGTGTGTCTCGCAGGCAGTGATTGTGCTTGGTTGGAGGTACTGTGGTGCATAGGTAAGGTGTGCCTTGCTAATGAGGGTTTGTCCGAAGTCAAAATTGTTAGGAGGGGGGGGGGGGGGCACTCTTGCCGCTATTGTGGCTTACTAGTGAAACCTGGGAACCTGAGATGCAGCCCTGCATGTTGCCCCTCGCCTGCCCTATCCGTTTCTGTGTCGTTTCCATCACTTTCGTAGGTTTTGCAGATTTGCACAAATGGAAACCTTAGCGAGCATCGGTCATATACAAAAATGCTCGAGTCGCCCATTGACTTCAATGGGGTTCGTTACTCGAAACGAACCCTTGAGCATCGCGGATAGCTCGACTCGAGCAACGAGCACCCGAGCATTTTGGTGCTCGCTCATCTCTATTAACAATCAAACTGCATTTTATTAATAATACGTGCAGAAATTTAGGTAATTCCAAAAGATTCACTTTTCTTGCAACTATAATTCAATAATTGAGAAAAAATCTTACATTCCTATATTCCTAAAACATGTTTTGCTAATGTTTCATGACTTGAGTTCTCAATCTGTATTAAAAACAAAATAGTATTAATAATTTAGAGTCGTTCTAAAGGTTTTTATGGGCTACAAGAACTATATACGACTATCATTTCCACTTAACATTAGTGTTTTACATTTAACACCCACAAGAGGTCACCATTTCATCATGGAGTACAGAGTCATTGATTTACAAGAACAAGGAACATCTTACAGAAGAGTTAATGCCTTTATGTAAAACTCTACTCATTATGAGTCTATAACTTTAATTTCAAGAAAAGACATACCATATCACCATGTTAATTTTAAATATGAAAATCAATTGCTTTAAATATCCTGAAATAAATATATACATAATTAGCCCAAATACATTCTGTTCTGCAAACGTAAACATGTTTATTTTGGGACAGTTCAGATGCACGAACTTTATTGGATCTAATTATGTATCTTAATAGTAACTGTACACATAATGCATGATGTCCTAAATGTGTACACATCCTTGTATATTCATAATATTCACTTCAGTACATCAATAGCATCTATCAATTTACTACATTCAGTTCTTTTTCTGTAAGACTGCTGTCACAGCCAATTTTAGGTATTTATTAATGACAATATATCATATAATTCATCATACAATTCCTGTAATTGGCAGAGCGCTCAGCCAATCAGCACAGCTCTTTCAGGAGGTGGGGATTTTTAATTTTTTTTTTTTGTTGTTTTCTTAACCAGCTAGGGATGTTTTTTAGGGAAGGGCTTATATTTCAAGCCCTTCTCCAAAAATCATGCTGTGTGGGTTGCCACAAAACTACTGCTTTCAGTTGGGGCTTGGCAGCAGCACCGAACCCATTAAAGGCAATGGGATAGCATCCTGGACTTCTGCCACAGCTGTGGCAAAAGTCCGTGGTATACTCCTATATGTTTTTAATGGGGTTAGCGCTGCTGCCGCTGGCCCCATTAAAAGCACTAGCAATATCGCAGCGCTTTTCTTGCGCTACGAGGCAAATGTTTTAACTTGTTCTCGCAGCGCAAAAAATAAAAACGCCAGTAGGTGTCCACACTAAATGTTGTGTTTTTACAGCAGTTTCAAACCCCTTTTCAAACACACCCCATCATTGCAATGGATGATGAGGTGCTCTAAAAATCGCTGCAACTCACGAAAATGGAACAGTTAGGGCTCCTGCACTCTTGCGTTTTTTTCACAGTTATGATAGCATTATTTCCTGAAGTGCAATATTTCGACTGACCATGTCACGCAGTAGGTATAGCAATATGGGCAGTTGATGTAGAAACTGGTACAGAATGGGGGGTAGCAGCTGGATGGAGAGCTTGTTTAGTTTGAAAAAGAGAGGATGGGGTACTTGCAAAGGAAGGAGCCAAAGCTTTCAAACTAGGATATACAAATCAGGGTTGGTAGAAATCATCACAAAGGACTGTGCTGGATGTGAAAAGTGATTGACTCTATTCAGAACGAATGTCACCTGTTAATCACTGGATGTAATTGTTGTTTAACCACTTATATGATCTGCAGAGAGCCTGCGAAAAACTGGTATCTATCGCTATATGATAACTGGAAGGTGGTAATCCTGTTTGTATAGTGTTCTTATTCAATAACTACTAGTATGGTCCTAGTGTCTAGTTACTATGTAGTGGTATTGTTAGTAGTCATAGTGTGCTGGTATTATTTATGCCATGTATAGTGATGTTATTGGCAGCATTAATCAATATAGAAGTAATATTTAATCACAGCATGCAGAAAAATTAAGGACAATCATTGCTCAGCAGGCTGGCACTTGTTAGCTCTTGTTTCTAGTACAAGGGGCAGTATTCCAACAGGAGGCAGAGCTCACCCAAGCATGTGCAGAGGAGAGGAAGCCACCACTAGCATAAACTGTCACCCTGCTCTCTTTATATATTGGTGCTGCTCTGATTCTCCAACTTGGTTCTGCGTGCTAATGAATAACCACCAATGCTTTGGAGATCCATCAGTGACACTAGAGACAATCATGCCAATCCATAGGTACAACGTATGTACTGATTGCCTTTACTACTGGTCACTTTGCAACTTCCTACAAGATTGTTTGCCTTACCCTTCTGTTCCACATTACTCGAGAACCCCTCCTTGTAGGCATAATACACTATCACATATGAAAATATGAAACTAGCTAGAGTTGACAGCAGTAACTTGAGTGCATATTCTAACTCAAGCCTAATCACGATCGTAGCTACTCTGCATAGAACGATGACCTGAGCAGTAGGCGGATTACACAAAAAGGGTTCATGATAGCAATGTTATACGTTCAATGTGACGACAGTGCCTCTGAGTAAGGTGTAATGGTGAAATAAGAAGTCCAGACCAAAGAGCTTTCGTAAAACCGGAGGCACACAGTTTTTACTGACTCTTGTAAATTGACAGCATGGCATTTACTGGGCAGTTTTAGCTAGCAGTAGAAACTTCAACAGTTCTTCTCACACACATGAAACAATAGTCTATGATTCCTGAACTCTCTCTCTCTCTCTGTCTTGAAAGATAAGGCTGAGAGACTACGTTAGCTGGTGGTTGCGCTGGGCGGCTGTTTTTGGAGGAATGGAAGAATTAGCGTAGGCTTGTCGGAGAGCACATTGACTGTTTGCTGCACAGGGCCTGATTAGACTTACGATTAGGTAGGCTACTCTCCATCCTGCTTCCACAGGGTCTGCCCTGGCTCTGGTTCCATCCAGTAGGGTTCATATAGACTCTAGGAGCTGTTAAGTTCTGTTGCTCCCTGACTCCTGTCTCTTCCCTCTCTCTCTCGCTGCTCTTTCTTGCCGAGCTCCTCACACCCCTACTCTCTCCGACTTACCAATGCTTCTTATTGCTTCTCCTGACACACGTCCTCTACCACTCCCTGGCTTTTTTCCAGGCTTCACTCAACTCCTCCCACTCCACCAATTAGGACATTTCATGCCAAGAGCCAATCAGAACTGAGCAGTTGCTAGGCAGACTAGCTTTAACCCGTTATACAGGAGAAACAGGGTTTTCCCCCTGAAGGGTTCCTCCTATGTCCCTATAAGGGCTCATAGTGAGATTCCCAGAACTTAGTAACCCTTTTGGTTACCCTGTAGGACCCCCCAAGCCACTACACATACAGCAAAAAGGCACTGAGAATTATACTATGCCTATGGCCGCCCGTTGGAATACCATACTTTCCAATTCTCCAAAAATATTTGGGATATTCCTGGGAAAAGAAGAATCTCCCAGAAGAATTGTTAAATCTCCTGTGGGCTGCCAAAATGTCCCAGAAGGAAGTAAATTGGATGACCTGGTAGTGAAAGTGCATGGCTCCAGTTGAGCTTTCTACAAGGTGAAGCCAGTGCATCCTAAGTAACCCTAACCTTCTACGACTAGGAATTTATTTTGAATTTATCTCCATGGACAGAGTGACAGATAAGAGTGAATACAAGCATGTGTTTGTACTTGCAAACTTCCTCTCTCTATTGATTTAGCATTCCCCCTGTGTCTGCAGCATCAGTGCCATCTTCTTTCTACCTGCTGTCTGGTAAAAGGACACTAATCCTAGTGTGGCTTCTCATCTAGTGCTGCAGCTCCCCTCCTCCCTCTTTTAGGCTTTTCATGTATATCGTGTAATCTCCCTTATGGAGCTGGGCATGATGCTAATAGTATTTTAGTTAGTGTACTTAATTCATTTATAACCAGATTGCAAACATTATTTTGGTGCTAATCTAATGATTACATGTGATGGTGCTAATCTGAGTCTTTATATCTTGTGTTTATGTTAGCATGGAGGTATTTGTAATCAAACCCTTTGTATTCATTTCTTAGATGTGTTTGTCTCTAGCAGAGCAGGAAGTGCAAATACTCCTTATGACTAAAATCCACATTTGCAGTTGTTAACATGTGTTACCTGGGTTGGGCTACCACCCAGGCCTTGGGCATTTTGTCTCCACTTGCTGAATCTCTAGCTAAGTCTCTACTAAGAGTACATCTCAAAAATACCTTAGTATGATGTTATCTGTGTGCTTACAGATGTTCTTTATACAGAAGCTTTCTGAAGGGGGCTGCAGCCCCTTCATTCTCAAGATCAGTGGAGTCCAAGAGGTCAACCATAAAATGATGGCATAGCCTTGCAATAGACCATAATGTTATGGGATGGGAATATTCCTCAACCTGCCAGATTCATTGAATCCATTGTCCATGCTCACTGAGGTAGGATTGTCCTTCCAATTCACAGTTTATATGGCATTTAATTTTTAGCATAGTATAGACATAAATGAAGTATTCTAGTTCTATTTACATATTTTTGCATGACAAGCACTGTCTTTTATTTATTTGCTGCTTGATTTATTCATTAATGTTAATTTGCATGCTAAAGGAATTCATAATACAGACTATACAGTACCTAAAAAGTGTAAATCACAAACCAACACCAAGTGCAACTGTATCATTAGTCAAATTTACTGAGAAAAAAATTAATACACAAGGAAATGTGCAGCATTTACAAAACAACAGTTTGCTTTTACATTTAGTGACCAGATTTTTCCCTTTTAGCGATCTTCATATAATGTAATCTGGTATTCCTAGGCATACCGCCAGGGCTCGCATTTGCGACTCGCCCCCTGCGCTGAGGGGGCCCAGAGGCCCCTGTCATAAACAAAATGCACAGTGACTGTATTCTCTGCCAGTTTCACTGCTGGCCGCGTGATTGGTGCGTGGCTGATGGAGGAGAGGAGGCGGGCATGCCCGAAGCAGTGCATGCAGCGGAGCATAGCCGGATGATTCTGCTACTCCTGGAGACCAAGTGCATGGCATCTGCATGCCCTGCTCTACTCCCACTGGGCACTAGTGAACGTCTGTCTGCTAGAGAAGTACAGAGCAGTGGTCCAGTTCAGGGGTCATGACTCCCATTTCAGGTGTGGGGGTCCCATGACTGTGTCCTCCCTGTCTGTGCATTCTAAGGAAAAAAGTCACTCCCAGGCTAATATTTAGAGCTGCAGGGGTTTTAATTTTGTCTAGTTTTACTACAGGTTATCCCTATTCACAGGATAGAGGATAACCTGCGGATCGTGGGGGTCTCAAATCACTGAGTTACTAATGCTCATCCTAAGAACAGGGGTCCCGTGGGTCCTGTCCTCACTGCAGGGTAATTGCAGTGTTTTTAGGGCCTTTAAAAAACAAATGTATTTGCATTGTGTATTGCTCACGCAAAATTTGTGCATTGATTTCAATGGGTTTCTTTACATGTGCGTATTTTGCGTACACACTTAGTTTGCACAAAAAATATATGGCATGCTCTAGTTCCCTGCGCAGGAGAACAGCACATATTTAACTATTTAAACTAATTGCCAACTGCAATCAATGGGGGCATGGTTGCATTTTTTTTGTGCACACGATTTGCACGCTCAAAAAGTACAGTAAAGCACACACAGGCTTGCGCAAAAACGCAATGTCCATTACAAAAATGTGCACTTAAATGCACTTATGCCTGTACAAAGCCGGCCTTATTATGGCAAAGTATGTATCAAAAGTCGCATTGGTGCCATACAATATAGCAGGTGTACTGAGCATAAGGGTACGTTCACATGTAACAGATTTTGTTTTGCGAATTTGCATGAAAACCCACAGTACAGCTGATTTACCCTTTAGGGCTTCTTCAGAAAAGCATGATTTTGGAATGTGATGAAACAAAGCCATTGATTGCAATGGTTTTGATTTCACTGGCATTATTATCGCACAAGAAAAAATAGGTCTTGCTCTATCTTTCTCACATGTAGTTTGTATATGTGCAAGAAAAGATAGGACATGAATGATCTATCTTTCAAAAATTTTTTCGCAGTAGCATAAAATTTGAACGCTTAAAAAAAAAGCTTTTGACAGATTCATGTGCAAATATACTCTGTAGTGGCAAGTGTGATTGCGCTTGCTCCCATCTAAAGAACGTCTAAAATTAAAGGGGTGAACTCTGCTGCAGATCCTCATCAAAAATCTGCACGAGAGATGTCAATTGTGACTCAGTTTCTGATGTGGATTTTGGCGTGGATTTTATGCTACCCAGAATTTACAATAATTCTGTTACATCTGAACAAACTGTAAATCACACCAACACAATCCATAGCATAGTCCTACACACACAGACCATACAGGAAATATTGTGGACAGTTTGGGACAGCGGTACACAAATAGGATATATTAGAGCCTGAGCGGATTCAAAGATGGGCAACTAAAGTAATAAATTGAATGGGCGGACTACAATATCCAGAGAGGTTATCAAAATTCAGGTTTAGTTCAGAAAAAAACAAGATAGATGAGGAGTGACCAAAAAAAAACCATTAGTATAAATACACTCATTGTAAAAAACAAATCTCCCCCTTAGGGTGGCTTCACACGTCCGTGTTTTTATGCGTATATAGGTGCGTACATAAGTGCGCACCCATGTACAGGCAAAAACACGCGTGAATGCAGGTCTGTGCATTGTTTTCAATGGAGCCGCAGCTGTTGCCGGTGGCTCCATTGAAAACAATGGTCTGTTGGCACCCCTGCATTGTTTTTCAGTGAAGGGCTTTACATATAAGCCCTTCCCTGAAAAACAAAAATTTTAGTGTAAAAAAATAAATAAACTTACCCTCCGCCACTGCCGTGTCCCCCACGAGGATGAAGAACACATCTGCCACATGCGGCAGATGTTTCCTTCATCCCCACTAGTAAAAAGAATTTCCTGCTGCTACATCTGCCACATCTGTGACAGACGTAGCAGAGGAATTCTTCATTTCTCTACCGCAGCTGTCACACATGACAGCTGTGGTAGGGGATTCTGCTGCTGGCACCCTGTCGATTGCTTTCAGGGAAGGGCTTTAAATATAAGCCCTTCCCTGAAAATCCTGTAAAAGTGCTGTAAAAAACAAAAAAAATACATACTCACCTTGCTTCAGCTGCGGGGGTTCAGACTCGGCTTCTCCTGCTGTCCCCTGCACTGTGGTGCTGATCAAACAGCAGGCGGGAGTTTAAAATCCCCACCTGCTGAGAGAGCTGCTTGTGATTGGCTGAGGTGCTCAGCCAATCACAGGCAGCTCTTCAGAATGAATGACAGGCGAGAGCTGCCTGTGATTGGCTGAGCACCTCAGCCAATCACATTCAGCTCTTTCAGGAGATGGGGATTTTAAATCCCCGCCTGCTGTTAGATCAGCACCACAGTGCAGGGAACGGCAGGAGAAGATGCTGCTGAGCCCCGGCAGCTGAAGCAAGGTGATTATCTATTTTTTTGTTTTTTTATAGCACTTTTACAGGATTTTCAGGGAAGCGCTTATATTTAAAGCCCTTCCCTGAAAGCAATTGACAGGGTGCCAGCAGCAGAATCCTCTACCGCAGCTTTCATGTGTGACAGCTGTGGTAGAGAATTGAAGAATTCCTCTGCTGCATCTGTCTCAGCGGGGATGAAGGAAACATCTGCCACATGCGGCAGATGTGTTGTTCATCCCCGCGGGGGACACGGCAGTGGCGGAGGGTAAGTTTATATTTTATTTTTTTTACACTAAAATTTTTGTTTTTCAGGGAAGGGCTTATATGTAAAGCCCTTCCCTGAAAAACAATGCAGGGGTGACGGCAGACCATTGTTTTCAATGGAGCCGCAGACATCAGCCGTGACTCCATTGAAAACAATGCGTGCATTCCCTATGGTGCACGCATGTCCTATCTTTGCAGGCACACGCTTGTAAAGCACGGACATGTGCACCCACCATAGGGAATGCATTGGGGCTAATAGACACGTGTTTTTGTGCATGCACATGCACGCACAAAATACACGCTCATCTGAAGCCACCCTTAGGAGAAGTTTGGAATTGGATGAAACTTTGATATAAGTAAATGATTACAATATCAGAGCAAAAAGGGTCATTTAATTGTGGATAACTGACCTCTTGAAGGGTGGCTCTAATACCCTGTTGTACCGTCTCTAGCTTGGATACAAAATGTGTTACAGGTGGGCATGGAGGCTCTAGTACCCTGTTGTACCATCTATAGCTTGGATACATGTGATACAGGCGGACATGGAGACTCTAGTAGCCTGTTGGCCCACAACTAGCTTAAATACAAGATGTGATATGAGTGGGCATGGAGGCATACAGGTTCTGTATGGTATCCTGCAGCATATCAGTCCACATTTGTTGTAAAGCAGCATCTAGATAGTTCAAATTTGAAGGCTGTTAAAGTTGGTGTTCCAGATAGTCCCATACTTGTTCTATTAGTGATAAATCTGACGACCAGGCAAGCAACGGAAGTGTGGAAATGTTGTGTAGAGATTCCGGTGACACCCTTGTGTGTGTGTGGCTTAGCATCACCCTGCTGGAAAATATATATGGTCCATATCAGTATATACAGGATGTATATATATATGGCATCCCCTGTATATAATCATATATGTACATCTGGTATGACTTCTACATCACCTTGTATATAGTGATATGGACCATGCTGGTTGAACTTGGGTATCTCCTGTATATTATTATATATGTACAGCTGGTATAAGCTATACATCTCCTGTATATAGTGATTTAGATCATGCTGGTACAACCTGGGTATCTCCCGTATATCATTATATATGTATGGCTGATATAATATATGCATCTCCTGTATACAGTGATATGGACCATGCTGGTACAACCTGCATGTTTCCTGTATATGATTGTGCAGCATCCGAGGAGCAAGCCCTCAGCCGAGGAGACAGCGGGTTAGAGATGTTAAACTTGTCACAGGGCTCTACCATCTCCTTCCCAATAACAGTTGAAGAAATCACAGCATCCAGGAATTATATCTTGGTGGAGCTCATGGGGTATTGGAACAATCTACAGGCCAAGTTATCTGCAGGTTCTTTCACTCCCAGCAATCACTTTCTTCACCGGCAAAAACACTCACACTTGATTTCTTGTCTTCTTGCTAATGAGCCGTTGCTTTCCCTTAGTACTCAGCAGTAGTACAGAGGATTCCTGGGTTGAATGGGCCCAGGCTGAGCAGCAGGCAATAGCTCAGCCTCCTCAATCCTCCACACACAGGCCGATCTGACAGCCTCTCTGTCATGTGTCCCAGACTGACTTGCTCTCTCCTCTTTCTCTCGACTCCCTTGTATTGCCTTCTTGCAAGCACATATATCAAGCATCATCATGTACTCATAAACGATACATACAAAATGATACATTTTCCAGACAGGACAGAACATACCACACATTAACCCTTTCAATCCTGGAAACATCCAATACATATAAATCTAATGCACTCCACAAACAAGACACTAACAAGACATAGAACATTCTGGAGGGGACCCCATTAACTCTGGGCCACTACAGTTTCCCCTACTTATGAAAAAATTACCCCACGACTCTTTAAAACAATGTGTAATTCCGGGATTTAAATTCCTCAGTGTTCTATTCATTATCACTTTTAGAACTATCTATCACAGTCTAGGATAGTGTAAGGGAAAATCATTATTTAAATTCCCCCTTTGGTTACTACTCAGAGTTAACCCATCCCGGTGTACTTAGACTACCTGGGATCTCATGTTCCATGCAAAGTTGTAATACATTACAGCATGTAAAGAAGTGGTATGGCCAGACCCACTGAAAAAAGTACTGCTAGGCTGGATGGAATCCAGGATACCCTAGCATTGCTATGGGGCCCAATCATAATTCTTCTGCCCAAAGACTAAAGAAAAATACAACCCTGTAGCTAAACATGTAAATAGAAAAGGGTGACTGGTAGACTTTGAAAAATGAGGAAAGTGGTATGAACGTCACTCCTCTGAATCTCGCGAAGGGTGGTAGCTGAAATCAATACCCACAACTGAGCTGACTAGAATTAATGATAATGAGACTGCATCTCCTTTGACAGGCAAGCACTGGAGCAATTAGTGAATAGTAGGGTGTAGCGTCTAGACCTTCTGTTTCACTCAAACACATCATGCAAATGCATATGTTTACTTAAGTGCAATCAGCAAAACTTTACTTTATTCCACATACATCCTCCTGCACAATATCATGATAACAATATAACGTTACTTTTAAAATTTTGCAATTAGATTATGCAATATAAAATCTAACATAAATCAGATATGCAATAGGTCGCTAAGGCAGAGGAATTAGTTATATGCTATACACTTTCACTGGTCTGATCCCCTACAGGAGTAATATGTAAAATATCACTTTTATTAGTTCATTAAAATTAAAACCCTAGGCACATACAAACACAAAATGAATAAAATTATAACCCACCACCAGGGTCACACGCAACCAAACTACCGAATATATATATTTCTGTTGTGTTCCAGACTGACTTTCTTCTCTCTTTCTCTCAACTCCCCTGCATTGCCTTCTTGCAAACACATATATAAAGCATCATCACATGTTAACAAACAATACATACAAAATGATACATTTTCCAGAGAGGACAGAACATACCACACATTAACCCTTTAAGTCCTGCAAACACCCAATACACATAAATCTAATGCACTCCACATACAAGACACTGACAAGATATAGAACATTCTGGAGGTGACCCCATTAACTCTGGGACACTACAATTGCACACGTTGCACATTATTAAAAAATGCATTAAAAACCTGCATGTGGGTTTTTTAAAAAATACATGTATTTTTTGCATGCGGTTTTTAATAGCATATGCAGTTTATTAAATCCACATGTGATTATTGAATACTACATGCAGTGTTTTTTTTTATTGTGGTTCAAAAATACAACCAAAAACATGAACACAGCTTAAGGGGCAACAAACTATATTCATGTTGTCCAGAAAATGAGTCGTATTTGGAAAGCTTACGCCAAGGTGCTAGATTATGTATGTAAATTTGTTTTGCAGCTGTACGCAGCATGGTTTATGTATGGGTACGGGTACAGATACAGGTGAGGAGGGCCGAGCTGAACTTTTGCACCTGGGCCCCTGAGCCTTTAGTTATGCCCCTGCTGGTATTGTATGTACGTGTGTTAAGAGGTTGAGATCTGACTTGGTTCCTCTATGACAATTTACAAATGTACTGTTTTATGTGTGCACCAGACCTTCAACTACAGTCATCACATGTTCAGAGTTTGTGAGATAGTCCATATAAGATGGACTGTTGAATTTGGATCCTGCTATCCGGGTCTGGTGACAGAGCGTGCAATACCAGTGGTGTGGAGGTCAGATTGCTCTCCCCTTGTGGGGATTATTTTGTGGTGCTGCTGTAATTGTGTAATTTTTCAGAGTTTATGAGATGACTTACTTTACCTATTGAGTCATATTTACTAATACTGTTTAGATTAAACTAGGCAGTATGAAGATGTGTCTAATTTATGATAGAAGGTCAGGCTCAAGCATAACTCAAAGTCCACTAAGGAGTGGCTATCACAGTTACCCGAATTGAACCCCTTAGAAAATCTTTGGTGAGATTTGAAAAATCAATTTCCAACTGTATGTGGTAACCAGATCCTCACAATTTGTCAAGTTAGTCTAAATCCCAATGAAAATTTTTGAAAAATAGTAGTATATGAAAAAATAATGCATATTTTAGCAAATATTGAACACATATAAAATGAACTCAATTAGTGAAATTTTTTTTTTTTAATTTGCTTACAATTGTATGCAATAACAGTATGAAGAACAGTATTAATGTTTCTTATGAAATGATCAGAGCCTGCCTCGTATTCCACCAGTCACAGCAATATTTTCTCCATTGATGTATGATGCATCTTCAGAACATAAAAATGATGCAATGCCCGTACATTCTTCTGGCTTACCGGGCCTATAAAATGGTAATGATAATGGTAATAATAATTATGATGTGGTTATAGCATGTCAAATATAAAAAAATCAGGGTATAATTGGACAATAGTCAAATGAAGGCTATATACAGTATTGTACAATAGTAGGCCTTGTTCGGTGCAGAGTGCTAAGGCAGCAGAAATGCAGTCCTAAGCTCTCACTGATGACCTGAAAGTTGTAAGTTGAATCCCTGCATGGTTCAGGTAGCCAGCTCAAGGTTGACTCAGCCTTCCATCCTTGCGAGGTCGGTAAAATGAGTACCCAGCTTGGTGGTGGGTAATAAATAAATTATTTGAAAGCGCTGCAGAATAAGGACAGATTTAATAGTTGTGTGGAGACAATTTTTGAATGTTTGCTGTGCAACAATTTTCCTATTGAAATTGTGGTAATCACACTATTACAATAGTTACAAAGTGCCCCTGACAATCATTTAAGTATAAGAAGAAAAATATTCAGAGAGAATTCAAGATGAAACCAATAATGTTGACATGCTTACTAATCTCCAGTTTAATCACAGGGCTAAACAGGAGACGGAGCTAATTTATATGGGAGACCGATGCATTCAAAAGAATACAATCAATATTTTTTTTCTCATAGGTCTTCAACTGGGAGGCGTCAATCAAAAAGTCAAAAGTAATAAAAACAATGATGGAGATTTCTTAAATTTGACCATTGCAACCAATTAGATTTCAACTCTCATTTGTCTTATAGGTTGCTATGAGTATCATGGTTATAATAGATGACATTTATCATTATCTGGATATGGAATTATATTATATCAGGATTTAACAAAGTTTCAATGTCTGACAACACACATAATCAATATGTTTTCTTCATGTAGAGTTCTTCACTTCTGTTCTATTTGAAGTGTGATAGGTATAGCATGCTAAAGTTGAATCATCATTACATCCAGAGACATAACTTAAAGATTTTGTGCCCAAATGCAAAATCTAAAACAGACCCTCCCATTATGTACCATATATTATCTACCCCCATTGTATACCTTGAACAACCTATTAACACTTCATCTCATATAGCGCTGCCATTAAATGTTTCTGAATAATTGTACATTACTGGATTAAAAATTATGGCTTGAAATGTTCATGCATCTTTGGAAAATTATGGGTAGGATGTAAGCTCTCCTGGGTTAGGGACTGAATTATTAATCATTATTCTTTATAGTATTAATGATAAAAAAAATAAGGCATCATGATCAAATAGCAACCTAATATTTAATTTACTTACAGTAGATTTCAATAAATTAATGACAAAAGGAAACAACAAAATATTTCACCTGATAACACCAAGGGGAACCAACTTAGATGCCAGTTCTGGAGTTTTTTTGATCTGTTGAAATAAAACATGAACACAATATAAATTCACAAGGAAAAACTTCAGGGATAATAATATTTGTTAAAACTATGTATAGGAAAATTAATAATAAATAATAAAATGTCCACTAACCACATTGCTGAAGCTTGTATCGATTAGTCCCAGAGCGAGGCCATTCACTCTGATGTTCATGGAACGTAATGATTGTGCCATAATATTTGTTAGCCCAAGAAGCGCTGTCTTAGTTATTGAGTACGGTCCTATATACTACAAAACATCGAGTTCAATATTATATTTTGTAATGGTTTAAAATACAGCAATTTATTTTCTCTTCTCCTAATAACATTAAATAAATGTAACTTCCATTTTATTAAAGTGTGCCATAATTTATAATTTTTTAATGATTAGTTTTAATGCACATACATGAAAATATAAAAATGTAACTTAGGCCGGTGTCACAAGACCATAATACGGTTGCATTTAGTTTTTGTATTTTAACCACAATAACTTGATCTCCTTTGGTTTTAATAAACCGAACTTACCTCCCTAGAGATCCTATGTTCTAAAGTACCCATGTATTTTACAGATGCATGCTAAGTGTCTTCCATTTGCATGTCTGTGAGATTTCCCTCTGAATAGCATTTGCTTTACTGTATTGAAAAATATGGGATGCAAAACTTAAAAAAAAGAAAGAAAACTACAAAAAAATATAATCTTATGGCATGTATGTGTTTTGAAATAATGGAAGTTAAGTTTTTTTTTCTGAGCATTCTATATACATTGGTTGCAGTGGAGGGATCAATTACATGTAAAAAAAATAAATAAATAAAAAATACTTTCCACTGCTGCGCTCCCCCAACATCATCTCCGGTCCTCTTGTTTTGTATTTACATCAGCTGCAGCAGTTGTGTGGGTTGTTTACCCAAGTGATCGCTGCGGCCATTAGAAGGCATGACAGGAACATTATCAGTGACGTCCCATGAAGCTGCCTAGGGCTTCTACATTAGAAGCCTATGCAACAGCATTTTGTGATGTCATTGGGCCTTCTGACCTGGTGATGTCACCTGTCAGATGCCGTAGTACTGAACCACCAAAATGGTGGTCTGGCACCAAGTTCTAAATAAAATAAATAACTGAGAAAACCCCTTTAATGACATGCATATACAAACATAGAGGTGCATGCATGTTTACATTGGAATAATATACAACATTGTACATTTGGATCCATTTGCAGATATAAAAAAGTTCACCTTCCCTTAAAAAAAAATAAATGTCAACTATATACACCTTTTTTAACCCCCTTAGTGACTGGCCTATGATCTTTTTACATTCGGGCTTGCTGGGCTTTAAGCCCCGGGGCAGTAAAAAACACACCAGCCCTGGGGATTAAAGCCGCGGGGGCTGAGGGCATGACAGCTCCTTGCTATAGGCTGCTGGAGGTAGTCGACAACCTGGAGCTGTCTTGGGGGGCCACAAAATGCAACCCCCCTGTCATACGATCACCGTTATCCAATGGATAACAATGATCACATAAGGGTAAATAAAAAGGCAAAGAAAGTTAAAGGGGTTGTCCCGCGCCGAAACGGGTTTTTTTTTTTTCAACAGCCCCCCCGTTCGGCGCGAGACAACCCCGATGCAGGGGTTAAAAATAAAAACCGCACAGTGCTTACCTGAATCCCCGCGCTCCGGTTACTTCTTACTTACCTGCTGAAGATGGCCGCCGGGATCTTCTCCCTCGGTGGACTGCAGGGCTTCTGTGCGGTCCATTGCCGATTCCAGCCTCCTGATTGGCTGGAATCGGCACGTGACGGGGCGGAGCTACAAGGAGCCGCTCTCCGGCACGAGCGGCCCCATTCAGCAAAGAAGAAGACCCGGACTGCGCAAGCGCGTCTAATCTGGCGATTAGACGCTGAAAATTAGACGGCACCATGGAGACGAGGACGCTAGCAACGGAACAGGTAAGTGAATAACTTCTTATAACTTCTGTATGGCTCATAATTAATGCACAATGTACATTACAAAGTGCATTAATATGGCCATACAGAAGTGTATAGACCCACTTGCTTTCGCGGGACAACCCCTTTAATGTTTTAGCTCCCCTAATGGATCAGATCCATGAGAGGAGCTGAAACTACTCAACTCTGTCCTCAGCGATGTCCCGCAGTGTTCTGATCCTTCTAGGAGATGATGCCACCTTTGCATGCATGCACACCAGGTGTAAAATGTCGGGCGCATGCACAAAAGGCCTGGGAGCCCAGGAGATTTAAAGTCTCTCTGTTCCTGGCTAGCATGTGTAGCCGAGAGCAGAGAGATGTCACTAGAAGCCGCTGTATGTGGTTCCTCATAAAAATAAAGTGTAAAAACGAGAAAAAAAATTAAAAAGTTAAATTTTATTTCCCCTCACAGATCATATTTATGAGGGGAGATGAAATTACACACCTAAGACCCCTGGATTTATCCACGGAACTTACCTTGGCTTCTGCGCATGTGCTCCTCGTCAAGATGACAGACGCATGGACAAAAGCCACGAATTGCTGGGGTAATTTAAAATCTCCCTCCTGCTGGCTACCAAACGTAGCTGAGCATCTGGAGATTTCACTGAGGGCCATGGTACACGGTCCCTGATCACGTGATCATCTTCATCACAGTTATCCAATAGATAATGGCAATCATGAATAAGTAAAAAAAAAGTTAAAGTTTCACCTCCCATTACAGATTTAATCCTGGAGGAGATGTGAAGTTAATTATCTAATGCCACTGGCAATGTCCCCAGACAGGATCTTAATCCATGGACCTTTCGCCAGCTTCGGCACATGCGTCTGTTCGCAAAATGGGGGACGCAAGTGCAGAAGCTGGAGAGGGCCTGGGAAATTCAAAATCTTCTTGCTCCTGGTTACTAAAGGTAGCTGAGAGCCTGGAGCAGTGACTGAGGGCAACAGGGAGCGGTCCCCAAACACATGATCGCGCCGTTATCCTAACGGCGATCATGTAAAAGTTAAAAAAAAGTTGAAGTTCAATGTTCTTTTTGCTTTGAGCCCTGTTGAGCATACACACATAAGAATAGGGCCCCAATTGGTATGTTTCAAAACACAGGTTAAACAAGGGTTTCCATTTTGGGGTGAAAAACTTTATTCATATGTGCGTTATACAAAGGACACAATTGCCAAAAAAATAAAAATGTTCCTTAAATGTTAATTAATGTTAAATGTGTATGTCTCTTAAATGGTTTTAAAAAAAACCTAAAGTTTTTCTTTGTGCTTCCAGAATAAAGTAAACAAATGTAAATATATGTCTTGCAAAAAATTGTAGAGTGTGTTTGCACATATTTGACATATTGCAGTTGAAAATGTGTTAAAATGAATATTCTTTTCAAAATTTTCCCAATTTTGTCACTTTTAATAAATACACACAATGTCTATCCATTTATTTTTACCATTAAAATGAAGTACAATATGTGGCTAAAAAAAATGTCAGAATTACTTGCACATGCAAAACCTTAAGAGTTATTCTATGTTAAAGTGACAGATTTCCAAAATTTGGCCTGGTCATTAAGGCGCAAACAGGCTTGCTCACTAAAGGGTTAAACAATTGCCTGATAAAAATAAACATTGATGAAAAAGTAAGCTGAGCTTTTGTATTTTCATCTAGTCTATCTAATCTACTTTGCAACCTGTATTTAGTGCCTTAAATGTTTGCTAAGAAATCTCATCGCTTATAACCTACCGTATTTTCCGGATTATAAGGCGCACCGGATTATAAGGCGCACTTTCTATGAGCGCCTTATAAGCAATCTTGTTTCATATATAAGGCGCACTGGATTATAAGGCGCAGCACATTACCGTTAAATAAACCATTGCTCAGACTGCAAGTCAAAATTTATTACACTTTTTAACAATAACTTGCAACTGGTTCAGCTGTAATTGCAAATCAAAACGTTTACCGTACTTTTTCAGTTCATTCCTCCACCAGAAATCCATCAAATCCGTCATCTTCAGTGTCGGAGTTGAACAGTTGGGCGATTTCGGCATCAAGCATGGGGTCCTCCTCTTCATTATCCGAGTCGGTCTCGTTGCTGCTGCTAGGCTCTTCAGTGGCGATTCCAGCCTTCCTGAAAGCTCGGATGACACTGGAGACTGATACATTCTTCCAGGCATCCACAATCCACTGGCACATAGTGGCATAACTCGCACGGCGTTGCCTCCCTGTGTTGGTGAATGTGTGGTCACCTTCTGTCATCCAATGCTCCCATGCAGCTCGCAATTTAACTTTAAATGACCTGTTGATGCTGATATCTAGCGGCTGGAGCTCTTTGGTTAATCCACCAGGGATGACAGCAAGCTCCGAATTAGTTTTCTTCACTTGGGCTTTGACAGTATCGGTCACGTGGGCGCGCATCGAGTCACAGACCAATAGGGATGGGAATTTGTGAAAAAAGCCACCCGGTCTCTTGACGTAGACCTCCCTCAGCCACTCACTCATCTTCTCCTCATCCATCCAGCCCTTTGGGTTAGCCTTAATGATGACACCAGCAGGAAAATTTTCTTTAGGCAAAGTCTTCCTCTTGAAAATTACCATGGGTGGTAGTTTCTTGCCATTAGCCTGACAAGCGAGAACTACAGTGAAAGATGACTTCTCATTTCCTGTGGTACGTATAGATATCGTACTGGTCCCTGTTTTCTCAACAGTACGGTTTACGGGGATATCGAAAGTGAGGGGAACCTCATCCATGTTAATAATGTGTTCTGGCTGGATATTTTTTTCATTTATCTTGGTTATGCAGTAGGTGCGAAAAATGGCCAGCTTCTCTTCATAATCCTTTGGTAATTGCTGGCACACAGTAGTTCTGGTGCGAATGGAGAGATGACGCCTTTTCATGAAACGAAAGCACCATGAAGGACCTCCTCGAAAGTCCTTGATCTCCATGTCACGTGCTAAAGCAGTGGCTTTGAGTCGAATAGAGACAGTGGAGACGCTTCTACCTGCGTTTCTCTGTTCCATAACCCACTGTTCTATTTTGTCCTCCAACTGTGGCCACCTTGCTTTCTTTCCTCGGAAACTCATTTTGGTCTTCTTTACTTGGCGGAGGGCATCTTCTTGTTTTCTCCACTTACGCACCATGGATTCATTAATGTTGAATTCTCTTGCAGCTGCCCTATTTCCATGCTCTACTGCATAACTTATAGCTTTAAGCTTGAAACCTGCATCATAAGCATGTCTCTTAACAGGAGGCATTTTTTGGGGTAGTGGGTATAGTTAACGCTAAAGCACAGATATATTGCAAGGATCCTGCGCACAGAGCTGTAAGTATCACTCAGTGTGGCTCCTGACTACGGTGGCCGTAATGCTCAATCCATTTATGGATACTGTAAAAACCCAAGTGAAGAATAAATTCATAGGCGCACGGGGGGGGGGGGGGGGGGGGGGAGGAGCATGGTGTGTGCTGTGGTATGCCGCCCACGATAGAGGTAAAGGATCCTGTATGAACCCCTTTCTTTACTGTCGGGTTCATATATAAGGCGCACCGGATTATAAGGCGCACTTTCTATTTCTGAGAAATTCTCAGCATTTTATGTGCGCCTTATAGTCAGGAAAATACGGTAATTCATATTACTAAGGAACATAAAAAATACTATGAATAATTACTTGAAATATATTTAGGTGTATTTCACTATTGGTGGATCATTACAAAGCACCTACCGGATGTGGTATGTATCCAATAAATGAAGAACAAATAATGATCGATCCGCCTCTATTATACAAGAAGTTAGAAGATAAAACATAGTTTAAATTAGCAAAATAACATGTACATTGGTTAGTGTCTTCATAACAGTCACATAATGGTATGGAGATAAAGACCACCTTTAACACAATAAAGGTATTCATAAACCACCTGTTATTATATGAAACTGAATAAATGTACAATGGTATCTCACCTACACTGATTCCTTAATGGCTAAACCTATGTATTATTTTAAGTGTATTAATATGTGCCATCTCTCATAATAAGTGATATCAGAACTAATAGCTAGTACCATTCGGTTTAAAGGGGTTGTCTGGTTACTGGATAACACCTTTTCAATAGGACCACTGGGACAAATTAATAAACAGAGATAATTACCTCTCTGTGGATCCAGTTCTTCACCACATTTCAGCACTGGGGTTCGTTGTGACAGATGATGTCACAGGAAATCACATGACTGCTGCAGCCAAAGAAAGACTTCAGCATCATGTTTTTGAATCTCTGGATTTATGAGCGCCGATGTCAGGAGAATGGGCGGTGATGCTGCAGTCTCTCATTGGTTGCAGTAGTCAACTGATTTCCTGTGACATGATCTTCACAAGAATCTCCAGGACCACTGCGGGCTGCAGCATTGCATCTGCGGAAGGGGAAGTATTTCTCTGTTTGTTATTTTACCCCAGGCTCACCATTTTACTTCATTACATCACAGTTCCAGTGTATCTTACAGCAAATCTAGTATCAGCAGCAATATTTTTTCCATCAAATATCAGAGTTCGGACAAAAGCCTAAATAACTATAATTTGGGTACTAGTGTATATAAAGCCTAAGCAATTTCAAAAACAGTTTCTGACTGAGTTCTCTATTTTTGTGAATAAATAATTCTTTTATATATTTATTTATATGCTTTCTTACCCTTGTTTTTGCATGTGAGGAGCTACAAGTTTGATCAGTAAGAATGTAGATATTACATTTACATGAAACACCTAAGGAAAATAAGAAGCAAAATAAATGAGCATGCAGATGCAGTGACTAATAAGATGATTGGCACACTACAGCAATAATGAAAGTGAATGAGAACTTACTTCTATTTAACTAATATAGTGCATCAGTGATCATGTTGGTGGTTGCTATATCAATACTACTACTATGCACAATTTAAATTTCGAAAAGCATTTATTAAACTGTAATACCTACTTTATTTAGGCCTTCTTCCCACGAACGGATTTCCGCCGCGTAATTCGCGGCGGAAATCCGCTGCGTTGCCCGCAGCTATTAGGTTCTATTGAACCTAATAGCTTAGTGCTCACGGTGCGGAATTTCACCGCGGAATTCCGCACCGTGAATTCACCCATCCTCACCCACGGCATGCTCTATTTGCCACGGGTGTACGCGCAGCGGAAGGTAGCGTGAAAACGCTTCCCCGCCCACCGCCGCTGCGTCATGTGACGCGGTGGGCGTGTCACATGATGCAGCGGAGGTGGGCGGGGAAGCTTCATGCGGGAGCGAGGACGCCGGATACGCAGGTAATTATGGAGTCTCCTGGGGGGCGCCGTGATAGGCTCCGCCGCGGAATTTCACGGCGGAGCCCGTCACGGCCGTGTGCAGCCGGCCTTAATGTAGTCACCGGGGCAGTAATTCTTCAAATATTCAAAGGAAGATTCACCGACGAAGAATCTGTTAAAATATACTAACTATATTAATAACTTCTTAAAACCAGACAGAACAAAACATATATAATGGATCCTGAGGGCCCTCGGGAATATATCCTCTTGATGAGAGAGAGATATTTGATTCCTCAGCGTCTCAAGCTGTGTAAACCATCCCTTAAATTATCCCTGCTATACAATGGGTAACGGCCAATACAAACCACTTAGGAGGTATTTATGGTATGTGCGGGATGATTGCCACCATTGACTCAGTCAGGGTTACAGAGATGGGTAAGGCAGCGCCTTTTTTTATCTCACAATTCTTTGACAGATAGTCAGATATTTTGCAGTGTTTTATACTGAGGTTTTGCCCTCAGTGGTGTAGTCAGAACTCCCTGCCCCCTTAAGCACAAGATGAGGTCACGTATGTTATATTTTTAGTTATTTGTTGATAAAGTGACTCATCAGGACAGAGGGATACAATAGAGGAGATATTGAGGAGGGTGTGATATATTTTCTATGATACACAGTATTTAAGGGGTTAAATAGTCCCTTGCAATGTAGATGAATATTGCTGGTTTCCACAGTTTGGAACGCAGTTCAGACTTGTTTTAACCCCAAAATGAGCCTTGCTCTTAAGTGGAGAGGAAAGGGTTAATTTTGAATAGGTGGGCTCCTGGGTAACATATATCCCCAGCCCAATTGCCCAGTTATGATAGACAGCTGGCAAATATCCAAAATTATGCCTTTTTCAATTTTATGCAAGTCAGTGCACAAAGGGTTAACCCCCGTTAAACAGGATAATTCTTGTGCGCTGCTGGTTCCTCTCTCTTATTCAGATATATCACCCAGTAGAGAAAAGACCTCAATATTGTATGAGAAAGTCCCTATCTCCTCTCACAGCATAAGACACTGTGATGTGAAAGTAACTACCTCAGCATCGATGTAGCTGTCCGACAGATGGTATCGTGTATCATAGAAAATATATCACACCCTCCTCAATATCTCCTCTATTGTATCCCTCTGTCCTGATGAGTCACTTTATGAACAAATAACTAAAAATATAACATACGTGACCTCATCTTGTGCTTAAGGGGGCAGGGGGTTCTGACTACACCACTGTGGGCAAAACCTCAGTATAAAACACTGCAAAATATCGGACTATCTGTCAAAGAATTGTGAGATAAAAAAAGGCGCTGCCTTACCCATCTCTGTAACCCTGACTGAGTCAATGGTGGCAACCATCCCACACATACCATAAATACCTCTTAAGTGGTTTGAATTGGCCGTTACCCATTGTATAACAGGGATAACCTAAGGGATGGTTATACAACTTGAGATGCCGAGGAATCAAATATCTCTCTCTCATCAAGAGGATATATTCCCGAGGGCCCTCAGGATCCATTATATATGTTTTGTTCTGTATGGTTTTAAGAAGTTATTAATAAAGTTAGTATATTTTAACAGATTCTTCGTCGGTGAATCCTACTTTATTTAATGTATTATATATGCCAACAATAACATCATAACTATTAAAAGGGAAATAACATTGATTACCCTGCTACAATGGCTCTGGTCAATGGGTGGGATATATTGGGTAGTAAGTGAGCAGTCAGTTCTTGTAGATGATGTGTTGAAAGCAGGAAAAGCTGGCAAGCGTAAGGGTATAAATAACTTTGGCAAGGGCCAAACTGTAATTGCTAGTTAAGAGGAATTCCAAAACCTGAGATTTTGTGGGGTGTTCCCGGTATGTAGTAATTAGTAACTACCAAAAGTTGGCCCACGAAGGACAATTGGTAAACCAGCAATTGGTGCATGGCTATTAAAGTTCAATTGATGCATTTGGGGAGCAAAGGCTAACCTGTCTTGTCTGATCATACATAAAGTCTACTACTGAACAAATTGCCAAACAAGTTAATGCTGACTATGCTGTTGTAGAAATGTGTCAGAAGATGGTTTGAGTGCTCAGAGATTGGTTAGAGTACACATGTTGACCCATATCCACCACTGAAAGGAATAGAAGATAGTGTTCTGATGAATCTTTTTTTTGTAAACATGCATGTGTGTCACTTATTTGGCGAAGAAATATTATCAATGTACTAGGGGAAGAAGGCAAGCCAATAGAGGTAGTGTGATGCTCTGGGCAATTTTCTGCTGGAAACCTTGGATTGTGTCATTCAGGCAGATGCTATTTTGACAGATGCCTACTGAAACATTGTTGAAAACCAAGTTTATCTTTTCTTGGCAACATTATTTCTTAACATCATTCTCTTTTAGCAGGATAATGTGCCCAGGCACACTGCAAAAATTGTTCAGGAATGGTTTGAGGAACATAACAAATACTTCAAACTACTGGCTTGACCTCCAAAGTCCCTACATTTCCATCTGATTGACAATTTGTGGAACATGCTATAAAAACAAATCCAATCAATGAACACCCAACCTAGGATACCACAGGAAATTTTAGAAGTCTTTTGGAGTCTATGCGTCAACGGGTCAGAGCTTTTTGGTTGGACAATATTAGGTCATTTATTGTTCTATTTGATTGGTGTATGCAGCAGTTTACAGCTTCCACCTGCAGTCATGCATATAGCAGTGTATTACACTTTTAAAACAAAAATAGCTACATTTCATACATGCTCATTAATTATTCAATTGCATGTAATGACATTAGAGCATCATATTACGTGAAAAGATATAAGGTGTCTACTTATAATCTTTAAGCAAGGATATAGATATTGGGGAGCAAAGATAAAAGACACATCTGAGCCCTGGATCCTGAAGGAGCCAAAAGGCGCCCGTGCAGGATATGAAAATATCAATCTTATAAATGGCACATCACACAATTGGTGGGGAGTCTGTTACAGATATTAGATTGGGGCCAGGAAGTTTCAAGTTATGCTTTTGATTGGAATATGGAATCTGACTATTACCAGAAATACTAAGGACAGAATATTCCGCAACAGCGTTACAGAATATATCTTCCTACAGAATATTCAGCACCAAGATCTGGACTTCTAACGTGCGGATTTTGATGCAGAATTGAAAATAGCAGAATTTAATTCCACATTAAAATCCACAGTTAGCAATGTGGATTTTGGTAGTGAATTTTAGGACAGCATATTCTTCAATGCTTTTGTGTAATAGTCTGTCCTATGTGAAAGGTCCCTTTACAGTGTTCAAAATATATTCATACATTGTTTTATAATTCATCTGTAATGCATTTTTATGAACACTAATCCATTTACATCTACAGATAGGTCATAGAACATATTCTTTTACATTAGATTGAGCAAATATCTATACACCAAAACAAATAAGATACGCATGCCATGTATCTTTGCTTACTCTGTGATAAGATTGTTTGAACTAATGTTGCAGAAACTTGGGTTGCTAGCCTTATTTCATCCAAATTATTGTGTGCATTTATACTATTTCAAATGTGGTTTACATTCCATATAACAGTGAAACATGGAACACTTTTAGTCTACCTACTTAAAATATTCATGTCTTTTTTTCTTTAAGCTCACCTTTTCCCACATTTCTTCTGTGGTGTCAAATATTGGGCCAACAAATGGATTTACAGCAGCATTGCAGATAAGAATGTCAATTTTGCCATATATTTCAATAGCCTTTGAAAGTAGTCAGAAAAAAATGCAGTTAGGATGCAAAGAAAAAATTAACTTTGGGTGGTGTTGTATAATATACATGGTCAGAGATGCAACAACATAATGTCCTCACAGATGGCAAACATAACACTTCTCCCCTTAATGACGCAGCTTTTTTCCCATTTTCGTTTTTTCCTCACCCCTTTTTAAGAAAATCATAACAGTTTTATTTATCCATCGATGACACTGTATGAGGGCTTGCTTTTTGTGGGTCAAGTAAGTTCTATTTTTTATTGCTACTATTTAATGTGCCAAAAGAATGTACTGAAAAACTTTTAAAAAATTCTAAGTGGAGTAAAATGAAAAAAAAATAACGACGTTCAGCCATCTTTCGGTGCGTCTTTTTTCTACGGAGCACAAACTTCAACAAAAATGACACGATTACTATCGTCTATGGGTCAGTACAATTACTGCAATACCAAATTTATATATATATTTTTGCTGTACTATGTTTATTTTTTTTCTATAACATTTAATTTTTTTAAATTCTCTGCCGCCAACGTCAGCGCGCAATAACTTTTTCTATTTTTCCATCGACATAGTTGTATGAGGGCTCATTTTGTGTGGGATGTCCTGTAGTTTACGTCGTTACCATTTTGGAATACATACAACTTTTTGATTGCTTTGTATTGCATTTTTTCTTGGAGACAGGGTGACTAAAAAAGTGCATTTCTGATGTGCTTTGTTTTTTTTGGGGGGGGCGGGGGGGTTATGTTAACCATGCGGTGTAAATAATGCATTACTTTGACAGCTCAGACTTTTAAGGATGCAGTGATACCAAATATGTATTTTTATTTTATTATTTAGAATCTTTTATTGTAAATATGGCAAAAGGGGTTTCACTTGTAGGCTATCATTAGTCAGACTTAGGCTTAAAGGGTGTTCTTTTGGCATACATTTGACTGATTTACCTTTGCTTAAACTGTATGGAAAAGAACACTCAACTGTGAGTATATAATTCTTTAATACATCTGTAATGCCAAACATGATGTGATCATAGCTTGACAGGCCTTATGTCCATGAGCGGATTTTATTTGCAGAATCCGTGATCGGCACCCATGCAGGAAAGCCGTAGTTTAAGGCGCCCATAGGAAAGCATGGGCGTCCGCACCTCCATTCACACATGTGGATTTAGTATGCGAAAAGAAATTGCAGTGTGCTCCATTTTACCCCTGATTTCCCACGAATGGGCTCCATTGAGCTCTATGGAAGCAAGCAATTTATAGGCAGATACCTCCCTGGTTGCTTGCAGACCAAGCAGAAAAGTGTGGAGGAGGGGGAAGGCAGTCACTTTGGGCTTGCGATTTTTTTTTTTTTAACACAGACGATCCACAGCGCATCTGTGTGACAAAAAAATACATCCACAATTGCCAGCAAGTATTTCAAAATCATTTCCACACTAACACACCGGTTTTCTGCAGCAGAAATCTGTGTGTGTCGTTGAAATGAGGCCTCACCCCAAATATTTTTCACTCAATTTTTATAGCTAAGATTTCATATCAAAACTTTAAAGATCTATCAGAAACACAATATATTGCACATCCCAATTCTCTTACTGTTGCCACCAATCTTTCTCTATCTTCTTTATTGCCAACATGACACTGGATAGCAGAGATACTCAGTCCCTCCTCCTTTAGTTGTTCAATAGCTCTTTCTACATTCTCACTTTTACGACTGCACAGTAGGACATGAGCACCATCCTCAGCTAGGCGACGGGCCATAGCAAATCCAATGCTAAAATGCAAAAATGTATAGAGAACATTACTGCTTAATAAAATATGGAACACATTGCACCATGTTTTATACAGTTTTTTATGCTACTAAATGCTGTTAAGGTGCAAAGAAAAAATGAACTTCAGGTGGTGTTGTATAAATTATATGGTGAGTGATGCAGCAATACATTGTCCTTACAGATGGCAAACATAACACTTCCTTAATGATATATCAATAATAATTTGCACATAGCTGAATACACATAATTCAATGACATAGATATTCTAGAATCCAACATATAATGTTGAGATTGTTTGCTATTTTTAAATTATTTTCTCTACCGTGAAAATTTTAATTGGTTGGAAGAGAATATGTATATAAAGTAGAATGCATCTCTGTTAAAATTATAAGACTAAGTTCACACTACATTTGGGGTTAAAATTCACTAATATACACATAGGCTATCATTACCCAGATTTAGGCTTAAAGAGCGTTCTTTTGGCATACATTTGGCTGATATACCTTTTCCTAAACTGTATTGAAAATAACAATCAACTGTGAGTATATAATTCTTCAATACAAAAATATATGCAATTAGAAAGAGGTGTACCATGCCACAAACATTTTTTAACATTGGGAGTCAGTAGCAGAAGTACAGAATAATGCAACTATATAGGCATACTGATTTATAAGTCTGAGGCATCTATAATGTTATGTGATCATAGCTGACAATGTCATTTACCCCAAATATTTTAAATACATTTCTTATAGCTAAAATTTCATATGAAAACTTCAGAGAACAAAGACCTAACAGAAATACAATATATTGCACATCCCAGTTGCCACTAATCTTTCTCTATCTATTTTATTGACAACATGGCACTGGATAGCAGAGATACTCAGTCCCTCCTCCTTTAGTTGTGCAGAGACTCTTTCCACATTCTCATGTTTGCGACTGCACAGTAGGACATGAGCACCATCTTGAGCTAGGCGATGGGCCATAGCAAATCCAATGCTAAAATGGAGAAACGTTCAGAGAACATCAATGCTTAAGAAAATATGGAGCAAAATGCACCATGTTTCATACAGTTTCACAACTTTTATCCAATGTCCAACATACCCGTATGTAGATCCTGTCACAATAGCTACCTTTCCATCAAAAGCTTTTTTCCCTTTCTCACAGGGTTTTAATGCAGCTTGACAAAGCATTGTCAAAATATGAGGTGTCTAAGATAGATAAAGGGATGTAAAAGAGGAAAGGAATACAAATATAAAGAATATATTTTTATGAATAAGACTTTTATATAACATTTTATTTACATCAATTATATTAGTTTAATGAAATATGTTTTAAAAGTTCTAAAGCAAAACATAACAGCATTGTGAATCTACAGTTTAAAAAATGTAAATCAATTCCATGATAATCAAACATCTTATATATCTTTTACCCTCCTACTGTATGATCAAAAATGTTTAAATATGTTACAATCAAGGCATTTTGCAGTATTCCTAATGCAGTTATACAGGATAGTAAATACCTGAACTTGATAAGAGATTTGATTCCAGCTTTCTGGGACTTGGTACTGTAGCTCTTTCATCTCACTATTTATCACACCTGGCAGATTAAGTAAATAGGAAGGAAAAACAAACTCTCCACCTACCATAATAAATCATCCCAATTAAAGAGCAGATGACGCGTAACTGAAAATTCAAGCTAGTTGACAACATGCTGAAGTAGTGTAGAGAAAACTTTACATAAATAAATACAAATATTTACCAAATTTAGCACCTTGGTACATGTAATAGATCACAATATATTGAAACATGATTTTAACGCAATATAAAGAATGTTCTAAAGAATCAGTCATTAGGCTTTATCTTGAAAGTGTCCATACAAGTTGAGGCCAAGCTATGGTAACTGTACGGGGATTACCACTAATTTTTACGATACACTTATACTCGCCATGGACATTAGCAACAATCTGCATGCAGTTACAAAGGCTGGAGTGTAACATGCATGACACTTTAAATGTTATGGAAGAAAACATGACAATAGACATAGCACACAAAAGGATGCAATTACTAACATGACCCAAAGAGAGGGTACCACCATGACTGTAAGTACAGTGCAGATAAACTGTATGTGCACAAGGGTAGCAAGGAAAACAATTGTGAAACTATTTTTTTACATTGTTATATAGCCCTGTGGAAAGTATTAGTTTATTACTTTCTTCAGTGCTATAACCTTTTGGGTGACAAAGTTGCACTATATCTGTGGGGGTACTAAAAGGGCACTATTACTGTGTGATGGGCACTTATACAGTGTGGAGCACCAAGAGGGCACTTTTACAGTGTGGGGAACATAGGAAAATCCTGTTACTGCAAAGAACATTATTAATGTGTGAGGTACAGTATCAACGAAGAGCAACTAGTGTGTAGAGCTGTGTAAGACTATTATTGTGTGGGTTACTAAGGGTGGGATTATTACCATATGGGGCACTGACAATAATACCATCTAAATAATACCATCTGAGTATTATCTGCTTAGCACTATTATTTTTGTGGATGCAATCTATGTTGCATGATTATGTCTGCAGTAAGAGGGCAATGTTAAATGGACAACATGATTGGGAGTTTGTATAGCGTTTGAAAGTGTGCTGGAAAAGCAAGAAGCCAAAGATGTCCAGTCAGCAAACTATACAGATATGAGTTGTGGCTGGTAGATGCCTTAATGATATTTTGTGCAAAGCAGTGGATTGCCAGTAGGGTTTATATTCCTGTATGGTGTGGCACATCAATCTATGGCTGGCATCCTTGGTATCAGTTCATATGTGTGGACTACGTTGTCTGCAGTCACCCCTTCCCCAATCTGGGTGAGGTAAATGGCTGTATATAAGTCGACATGTGAACATTTAGCTCTCTCATATTTTAATCTGGCTTTCTGCATGCTACTAGGGGATATAGCAATTGAGCCAGCCCTGCAGTTTATCAGGTGGTGCCTTTTTGGCTTCTTTTTCTGTAAGTGTTGTTTTTGTACTTTTTTTCTCACCTCTGTAAATTTATTTAGCTATTAGTGAGATAGCGTAGGTCTTGACATACATGCGCCGACCTGCCATGGCCCATCAGCTTACATGTTTTGGGCAAAATGCAAACTAACACCCACATGTGTCAGTGTTTTTTTGCAAACAGTTTGCTATAGATGCTGGGGGAGCCTGGGATGTCATGCTAGTGTGGCGCACTATGATGATACAGGGCTTTGCTTTGCTAGTAGGGGTTGTATTCCTGTATGGTGTGGAGTACTTATATATGGCTGTCATCCTTGGTATCAGTTTATATGTGTGGACTTTGTTATCTGCAGTCACCCGTTCCCAAATCTGAGTGAGGTGAGTGGCTGCATATTAGTTGGCACATGAACATTTAGCTCCCTCATATTGCAATTTGGCTTTCTGCATGTTTCTAGGGAATATGGTGATTTGAGCTTGCCCTGCAGTGTATCAGGTGATCCATATTTGGTTTCTTTTTCTGTGAGTTATGTTTTTGTACATTTTTTGTTTCTCTCACCAATGGGATTTTAAATCTAGTTTTTAGTGAGATGTCATAGGTTCTGACATACATGTGGTGGCCTTGACGAAGCCCATCAGCTTATGTGCTTTGGCCAAAATGCAAACTATCACCTGCATATATCAGTGTTTTTTTTGCATGCAGCGTGCTATATAATATAGCACGCTGCATGCTGGGGGAGCCTAGGATGTCTTGCCAGTGTGGCACACTGTGGTGATACAGGGCAATCCACTGCTTTGCTAGTAGAGGTTGTATTTCTTTATGGTGTGGCGCACTTATCTATGGCTGGCATCCTTGGTATCTAAATCACAGAGACCGAGTAGTTCTCAAAATCAATAATCTAAGTCACTAAGGAGAACCAAAACTAAAATAAAATATAACTTTTATTTATTAAATATTAAAATAGTG
Source organism: Eleutherodactylus coqui (assembly GCF_035609145.1). NCBI lineage: Eukaryota > Metazoa > Chordata > Amphibia > Anura > Eleutherodactylidae > Eleutherodactylus > Eleutherodactylus coqui. The sequence continues at coordinate 170,399,700 of NC_089841.1, forward strand.
AAGGGACTTATAGAAACAAGGAAAACATGGAACTTTTTAAACCCTCAAGTTTATGGATGTTCACTCAGTAGTAAAGACAAGTGATCCCATCAATATTTCCACCTAGAACATATACACCACCAGGTTTATGGACATTCACTTGCTTGAAAAGACGAGTGATCGGATCAATATTTCCTTCCTCTACATTTCTTTCTCAATTAAATATTCAAACAGCCTATCATTGAGAGTTGAGTTCTTTCTCAAAAACGACCATATGTCATTCAGATACTTTGATGATACTTTGAAGTAGTATTACAGACAGGACACTGTATATAAACAGGAATCCTATCACAAAGACATACAAAAAGGTCCTGTAAGTGCCTCTCACCCATATAAAACTTTCGGGAAGAAAGACAGAAGATAATTTACATATTTTCTTTTTCTTTTTTTCCTCCACAACTTTCTAGATATTCATAAATTTATATTTGAGTATTAGTTTCCCTCAAATAACCATTATTACATATAATGTGTACTTAATAGGGATCTTGGTTTATCCAGAATATATAGTTTATCTTCCGACAAGGGGGATATATTGTCATCTTAGATTATCATTTATATAGAGACATGTGTTTAAACATGCTAAGAGATGCCTCTAATTATGAGAAACTTACAGATAATCCAACTGATAAGTTTTTGGCTGAACGCCGTAATATCCTGTCAGGAGCAAAAGAGAAGAACTTAATAAGTGAAAAGGAATTTAAATATTTAGTTCCTCGCTACCCACAGTTAGCCATTTTCTATAGACTGCCGAAGGTCCAGAAGGGTTTAAATCCTCTTAAAGGGAGACCGATCATCTGAGGAATAGATGGTGTTACTCAAGGGGTCAGTCAATATATTGATATGATACTGAGGCCATTTGTAGAAGCATTACCATCTTATGTGAGAGATACTACCAATGAATTGAAGCTTTTGGAGGAGGTATCAGTAATATCTAATATATTCTTAGCAAGCCTTTATGTAGACTCTCTCTACACATCTATTCCCCATTTAGGAGGTGTAAAAGCCATACAGTACTTTTTAAATCAAGGAGGTACCCACTTTAACACTAATAATGACCTTGTTGTTAAATTACGCAGGATATGTACTTGAACATAAGTACTTTCTTTTTGAGAGGAGGTACTTCCACCAGCTCAGTGGTATGGCCATGGGAAGCCCGTGTGCCCCCATGTACACCAATCTATACCTAAGCTGGTGAGAGGAGGTGCATGTCTTTCAAAATTTAATGAAGATTGGACATCAAAAGTGGAGTTGTGGATAAGATGTATTGATGACCTCTTCATACTATGGTGAAGAACGATTACTGATTTCCCAGCGTTTGTATCCCATCTGAATAACAATGACCTAGGTTTCTTTTTTGCATCTCAGATTTATCCTGAGACAATAACCTTTTTAGACCTGAGAATTTCAAAAATGGCATCAGGCCTTTTGGAAACTACGATCAATCATAAGCCTACTTCGTCAAATAACTTATTACATTGGAGTAGTCATCATCCCCTGGCCTTGAAAAGAGGTATCCCCAAAGGACAATTTTTAAGAGCCAGGAGAAATGACTCCAATGATCTTGACTTTATTCAAAAGGCTGATAATATAACCAATAGGTTCAAGAAAAGGGGATACCCAAATTAAATAGTTTGCACTGCCAGGGATTTTGCCTGTGGAAGAAATAGGAGTAATTATCTGGGGACAAAAAACACAGAGAATGAGAATGATATCATCCGTTTGATTTGATACTTTTGATGATCAATCCAGGCCAAATTAAGAAAATAATAAGCAAATATTGGAACATCCTCAGTCTTCCTCATCCTCTCCCATGATGTGTATGGCGGCCTCGATGCGACTTTTGGGGAGGGAAAATTCTTTGTGGTCTAGGTCCCTCAGTATCTGAGGGGTTCAGATCAGATGAACTGGGTTCAGTTTCTGACAAAGGTCAACTATTAAAGAAAGCTCTATTCTTGCAAAAATCTTGGAGGTCGCGCAGAAGCGGGTTATGTTTTCTCTCCTTGATCTGATGGATGTACTTCTGAATGTTTTCTTGCAGAGCCCTCTCCCCTTGTGGGAATTCGGGGTCTGCAGAGAATTGTTTGGCTTGACTAACGAGTTCCTCCAAAGATTTTTGTTTTTTAGATAGAGTAACATTTTCCTCCTGAATTAACAGATTAATATAGAGATGAGCGAGCACCAAAATGCACGGGTGCTCGTTGCTCGAGTTGAACTTTCCGCAATGCTCGAGAGCTTGTTTCGAGTAACGAACCCCATTGAAGTCAATGGGCGACTCGAGCATTTTTGTATGGGACCGATGCTCCGCCTAGGTCATGACTTGTGAAACTCTGGAAAACCTCAGAAAGTCATGGAAACACCACAGAAGCGGATAGGGAAGGGCAGGGGCAGCATGCATGGCTGCATCTCAGGCTCCCATGTGCCACTATTAGGACAAAATGTGGGCAAGAGTCTGGCGTCACCCCCCTAACAATTTTTACTTTGGACAAACCCTCATGAGCGAGGCACACCTTAGCTAAGCACCACACTACCTGCAACCAAGGACAATCACTGTCTGCGGGTGACACCACTGCCTCTTCTCCTGGGTTACATGCTGGCATTGCTGTCCAACCCCCCCGCGCGATCCTGCATCCACAGCGCACACAAAAGTGTCCCTGCATAGCGTTCAGCTGCCCTAATGCCACACGCTCGCCTCATAGCCACACCACCCTCATATCTATTTATAAGCGCGTACTGGATGAGGAGGAACCAAAGGCACACACTGCAGAGGGTTGGCAGGGCCAGGCAGCGACCATCTTTGAAAGTGTGGGCGACAGCCCACAATGCTGTTGAGAACTGATGATAAATTGATGTTCGATCATCATTCCAATCCTGTGCAACCTAAGTCGCAAAATTGTCAGGAGCTGCATACCTGGGCATAAAGGTGACTCAGGTGCCAGCACTTCTACACATCTCCACAATGCAGCAATACTCTGTGTCGGAAGCACGTGAGCGGGCCCAGGGTCAGGCTCGGTCCCAGCCTCCATCTTGCGTGTCCCAAGGTGCCGCGAGTTGCATAGTAATGGGAAATCCATGTGTCCCCACACAATTCATTCTGTGTAGGTGTAAGATAGCTCAACACCGCAATGGAAAGTCTTTGAGTTCCTTGGACTTGCCAATGCTGTCGGTGCACAAAGATGGTATTACACAGGAAAAAATCAGAGTGCCCAAACATGGCAGAGTTGCACCCCGCCAAGGACCTCGGCCCACATTTCTACCTTAGTCAGTCAGTGTATTTGTGTCAGACAGGTAAAACACTGCTATGGGAAGTCTTTGTGCACTCACAGCATAGGTGAGCCAAAGGAACCCAAGGAAAGTATTAAACATGAAGCAATTACAGTGCCCAAACATGGCAGACTTTCACTCCGCTGTGGACCGTGGCCTCTGCCCACACCCTCAGCAATCGTGGGCATGAAGCGGACTTTGATGCTAGTACAGCTGTGAACGTCCCATTTAATTAGTTGCGGTAGCTTTCATCGCTCCAAAGACTGGATTAACCAGGAAGAAGTTCCACAGGCCCAACCTGGCGCAGTTGCATTTCCCCCAGGACATAGGCCTCTGCACACACCCTCAGCAATCGTGGGCATAGAGCGGACACCGATGCTAGTACAGCAGTGAGTGTCTCATTAAGCAGTAACGCTCCTCATGTTTGGCCCAAACCAGTGTCTCAGATAACTGTGATAACATGGGAGAAAATGCATGTTGCCCAGTGCTGATCCCATGACCCCAAGCAGGAGGAGGAGGTGGCATTACAAGGCCAAGAAACCATGACCATAACCCGCTATAGTCTGTGTGGGAAGCATGTGAGCGGGCCCAGGGTCAGGCTCGGTCCCAGCCTCCACCTTGTGTGACCCAAGGTGCCCTGAGTTACATAGCAATGGGAAATCCATGTGTCCCCACACAGATAGCTCAACTCTGCAAGGGGAAGTCTTTGAGTTCCTTGGGCTCGCCTATGCTGTCAGTGCACAAAAATATTATTACACAGGAAGAAATCAGAGTGCCCAACCATGGGAGAGTTTCACCCCGCCAACGACCTTGGCCTCGGCCCACATTTCTGCCCTAGTCAGTCAGTGTATTTGTGCCAGATAGGTAAAACACCGCGATTGAAAGACTTAGTGCACACATAGTATAGACAGACCCCTGTAACATTCCTGTAGCAAAGGTATAAACAGACACCAGAAACATTCCTGTAGCACAAGTATAGGCAGACCCCAGTAACATTTCTGTAGCAAAGGTATAGGCGGACACCAGTAACATTTCTGTAGCAGAAGTATAGCCAGACCCCAGTAACATTTCAGTAGCAAAGGTATAGGCGGACCCCAGTAACATTTCTGTAGTAGAAGTATAGGCGGACCACAGTAACATTTCTGTAGCAAAGATATAGGCGGACCCCAGTAACATTTCTGTAGCAGAAGTATAGGCAGACCCCAGTAACATTTCTGTAGCAAAGGTATAGGCGGACCCCAGTAACATTTCTGTAGTAAAAGTATAGACGGACCCCAGTAACATTTCTGTAGCAGATGTATAGGCAAACACCAGTAACATTTCTGTAGCAGAAGTATAGGCAGACCCCAGTAACATTTCCGTAGCAGAAGTATAGGCAGACCCCTGTAACATTTCTGTAGCAGAAGTATAGGCGGACCCCTGTAACATTTCTGTAGCAGAAGTATAGGCAGACCCCAGTAACATTTCTGTAGCAAAGGTATAGGCGGACCCCAGTAACATTTCTGTAGTAAAAGTATAGACGGACCCCAGTAACATTTCTGTAGCAGATGTATAGGCAAACACCAGTAACATTTCTGTAGCAGAAGTATAGGCAGACCCCAGTAACATTTCCGTAGCAGAAGTATAGGCAGACCCCTGTAACATTTCTGTAGCAGAAGTATAGGCAGACCCCAGTAACATTTCTGTAGCAGAAGTATAGGCAGACCCAAGTAACATTTCTGTAGCAAATGTTTGGGCAAACCCCTGTAACATTTCTGTAGCAGAAGTATAGGCAGACCCCAGTAACATTCCTGTAGCAAAGGTATAGGCAGACCCCAGTAACATTTCTGTCTCAAGAGTATAGGCGAACTCCTGAAACATTGGTGTACCATGAGTGTAGGCGAAGGCCAGAAAAATTAGTTAGATAACAGTATAGGCGAGGGCTAGAAAAATTAGTGTGCCAAGAGTACAAGTGTACCCCTGAAAAACTGCTCAACCGAGAGGCCGGGGGAAACCCATAAATATTTTTTTAAAATACAGCTCGCTGTTGCTTAATTTGTAACAGAGGCTGGAGGCAGCCCTGTGAAAAAAATTGGTTTCTGTTAAAGTATCAATACTTTTGAAACTTTGAAAAATTGTAAAAAAATTGTAAGCAGAGCCTTTTGAGCCCCCCAAAAATTGGCAGTTCAGCGTGATGACATGATGTTTCAGGAGGAGGAGGAGGAGGACTAATATCCGGGAGTGATTGCCAAAGCTAATTCCCCCTTTTTTTCTGGTGATAGAGAATGCTTTTTTCTCCGGTTGCAGCAAAAATAATCTTTAGGTTCCGCTGCTCTCCGCCGGTGGAGGAAGTCTGGGGAAATCCAGGCTTTGCTCATCTTTATGAGTGTAAGCATGTCGGCAACGGCAGTTGAAAGGCGGGTATGCTTATCCGTGATGATTCCCCCAGCTGCACTAAACACCCTCTCTGACAAGACGCAAGCGGCAGGGCAAGCCAGCACCTCCCGGGCGTACAGCGCAAGCTCGTGCCACATGTCCAGCTTTGACAGCCAATAGTTGTATGGAGTAGAGGCATCACGGAGGATAGTGGTACGATCGGCTACATACTCCCTCACCATCTTTTTACAGTGCTCCCTCTGACTCAGCCTTGACTGGGGAGTGGTGAAACAGTCTTGCTGGGGAGCTATAAAGCTGGCAAAGGCCTGGGAGAGTGTTCCCCTGCCTGCGCTGGACATGCTGCATGATTTCCCCCCCTCCCTGCTACTTGGCCCTCGGAACTGCGCCTTCTGCCGCTAGCGTTGTCAGATGGGAAGTTTAGCATCACTTTTTCACCAGGGCCCTGTGGTATTGCATCACTCTCGTACCCCTTTCCTCTTCGGGAATGAGAGGAAAGGTTCTCCTTATACCATGGGTCGAGAAGGGTGTACACCCAGTAATCCGTGTTGGCCAGAATGCGTCTAACGCGAGGGTCACGGGAAAGTCAGCCTAACATGAAGTCAGCCATGTGTGCCAGGGTACCAGTGCGCAAGACATGGCTGTCCTCACTAGGAAGATGACTTTCAGGATCCTCCTCCTCCTCCTCCACAGCCCATACATGCTGAACAGATGAGAGGCAAGCAGCATGGGTACCCTCTGCAGTGTGCCCAGCTGTCTCTTCCCCCTCCTCCTCCTGCTCCTCCCCCTCCACCTCCTCCTCCTCCAAAACGCGCTGAGATATAGACATGAGGGTTGTCTGGCTATCAAGCGACATACTCTCATCCCCTGTCTCCTGTTACAACCGCAAAGCGTCTGCCTTTATGTTTTGCAGTGAACTTCTCAGCAGGCATAGCAGCGGGATAGTAACGCTAATGATTGCTGCATCGCCGCTGACCATCTGGGTAGACTCCTCAAAGTTACCGAGGACCTGGCAGATATCTGCCATCCAGGCCCACTCCTCGGTAAAGAATTGGGAAGGCTGACTACCACTACGCCGCCCATGTTGGAGTTGGTATTCCACTATTGCTCTACGCTGCTCATACAGCCTAGCCAACATGTACAGCATAGAATTCCTCCGTGTGCGCACGTCGCACAGCAGTCCGTGCTCTGGAAGATTACACAGATGTTGCAGGGTGCGCAGGGTGGCAGCGTCCGTGGTGGACTTGCGGAAATGTGCGCAGACGCGGCGCCCCTTGCAGGTCAGACAAGTTAAGGTATTTTTTTCAGAAACCGCTGAACCACCAGATTGAAGATGTGGGCCAAGCATGGCACGTGTGTGAGGCTGCCGAGCTGCAGAGCCGCCACAAGGTTATGGCCGTTGTCACACATGACCATGCCCGGTTGGAGGCTCAGCGGCCAAAGCCAGAGGTCGGTCTGCTCTGTCAGACCATGCAACAGTTCGTGGGCCTTGTGCCTCGTCACCTAAGCCGATTAGTTTCAGCACAGCCTGCTGACGCTTGCCTACCGCTGTGCTGCTGCGCTGCGCCATACCGACTGCTGGCGATGTGCTGCTCACACTTCTTAATTGCGAGGTAGAGGTTGCGTAGGAGGAGGAGGGGAAGGGTTTAGAGGAGGTGGCATAAACCGCCTCAGATACCAGCACAGAGGTAGGACCCACTATTCTGGGTGTTGGTAGGACGTGAGCGGTACCAGTCTCTGACTCGGTCCCAGCCTCCACCAAATTCACCCAATGTGCCGTCAAGGAGATATAGTGGCCCTGCCCGCCAGTATTTGTCCTCGTGTCCGTGGTTAAGTGGACCTTCCCAGTAACCGCGTTGGTGAGGGCATGATTAATGTTGCGGGAGACGTGCTGGTGTAGGGCTGGGACGGCACACCCAGAAAAATAGTGGTAACTGGGGACCGAGTAGCGTGGGACCGGCGCCGCCATTATGTTTTTGAAAGCCTCAGTTTCCACAAGCCTGTACGGCAGCATCTCTAGGCTGATTAATTTGGCAATGTGCACGTTTAAAGCTTGTGCGTGCAGGTGCGTGGCGGCGTATTTGCGCTTTCGCTCCAATGCTTGTGCTAGTGACAGCTGAACGCTGCGCTGAGAGACATTGCTGGATCGGGTGGAGGACGGTGGAGGTGAGGGTGTGGGAGCAGGCCTCTCATGCCTGTGTCCTGAGAGGGGGATTGGATCTGTGTGGCAGGTTGGGGCACAGGGGGCGAGGCAGTGGTGCGACCCGGAGGTGGTGTATGGCCTTCGTCCCACCTTGTGGGGTGCTTGGCCATCATATGCCTGCGCGTGCTGGTGGTGGTGAGGCTGGTAGTGATGGCTCCCCGACTGATCTTGGTGTGACACAGGTTGCACATCACTGTTCGTCAGTCATCCGTGCTCTCACTGAAAAACATCCACACGTTTGAACACCTAGCCCTCTGCACTTAGGCTTGGCGCAAGGGGGTGCTTTGGAAAACAGTTGGGGGATTCTTTGCTCTGGCCCTGCCTCTACCCCTGGCCACTCCACTGCCTCTTTCAACCTTTCCTGATGCTGCACTTGCCTCCCCCTCTGAAGCCCTGTCCTCAGTAGGCTTAGAAAACCAGGTGGGGTCAGTCACCTCATCGTCCAGCTGCTCTTCCTCCAAATCCTCTGCGCGCTCCTCTCTCAGACTTACTGCTCTTACTACTACCTCACTGACAGACAACTGTGTCTCATCATCATCATCCTCCTCATCCACTGAAAGCTCTTGAGACAGTTCCAGGAAGTCCCAGCCTCATCACCCGGACTCCGGGAACTTTCCAAAGGTTGGGCATCGGTCACGACAAACTCCTCAGGTGAGAGAGGAACCAGTTTTTCCCACTCATGGCAGGGACCCGAGAGCAGTTCCTGGGAGTCTGCCTGCTCATCAGAATATGTCATTTTCATGGAGTGAGAAGGCTGGGAGGAAGGAGGAGCAGCAGCCAGAGGATTCAGAGTTATCCAGAATATTACAGTACTGTTTAGCGGTGAGACCGCTGTCTAATTCACTGCAGACAGAGAATGGTATAAATGAGGTAGTTCGCAGCAGGCTAGGAATAATTTGAGCGCACTTTCACGATGAGAGCGGTATTGTACGGCACTGCAGCCAGAAAAAAGTCTAACTGAAAGGCTGCAAACAGGCCTAGCTGCGTTATACAAAAATATTGAAGCACTAAAACTCTCAGCAGGCCCCAAGTAAAATGCACATGGTCAGATGTAACCCTAAGAAGGAGCTTTGGTTTTTTTGCACGGAGGATACAGACCGTATAGTGTATATTACTTTCCCTATAGAAGTCGCTGTTACCCCAACACTCTGCGTCTAATTCACTGCAAACAGAGAACGGTATAAATGAGGTAGTTCGCAGCAGGCTAGGAATAATTTAAGTGCACTTTCACGATGATCGTGTTATTGTATGGCACTGCAGCCAGAAAAAAGTGTAACTGAAAGGCTGCAAACAGGCCTAGCTGCGTTATACAAAAATGGAAGCACTACTACTCCCAGCAGGCACCAAGTAAAATGCAAACGGTCAGATGTAGCCGTAAGAAGGACCATTGGAGTTCTTGAAGACGACCTATGCTATTACTTTCCCTATATCAGCAGCAGCACTTTCCCTATACTCTGTATAATAGACTGCAGACTGAGAACGCTATAGCTGAAATGACCTGCACAGCCCGAGATGAAAAAGAAAACAATTGCACTACTGCTCCCAGCCAGCCACAACAGTAATGCATTTTTCGAATATAAACTTGGTAAAAAAAGGAAAAAGCCCGCGCTCTTGGGGACCTGAACACCAGGGTCGGGCTCCAGACACCACTTGCTTCAAACTTTTATTCTTAATATCCTCTCTGCAACGCGTTTCATCGTACACACAACGACTTTATCAAGCACAATAGTTACAGTGTTACATATACACTCTATATATAGTTAACTCACTTTTAGGCGGCAGCATCCCATTCGTTGCACTGGTATCAGGTGTCGGCGTCCCATGCGTCTGTCAGATGCGAGGCGCCATGTCAGGAGGGAGAAACGGCATAGTACTTCCGGGTATGGTGACGTATGCCGACTCTGGGTGAAGATGTACGCCCAGAGCGCTCTATCTCCGTGTTAATAGGTTCCTGGGCTGTCAATCATTATGTCAGCGGTGTTTACGCTATTTACGTTAGCTACGTTAGAAAGCTGTGTAAACACCGCGTGTCTCTCCTATTTAGTCATATCCCTTATCGTGTTGTGTATAACTTGTATCCTTGACGACCGGGGAGAGTATCTCAGGCCGTTTGCTTTGGAGCACTTTCAGCAGTCCTCATTTGTGTTGGGAGGACAAATAAACAGTTTCTATATGCTATTTAAATTAACTTTAGCTATCTGAAGTTTTAAGCAGAAGTTATTTTATTAATGAACCTATATATATACTATAAATTTATTGTTAAATAATATTTAAATATACCCACTAGTTTACTTCACACAGAAATTGAATATTTATGTAAAAAATGATAAAATAATGATAATATTAATAATTTATCTTATACATCGCATATTGATCTATTATGAAAAAAGGGGGATGGGGGGAGGGGGGGGGGGAAAAGGGGAAGATAATATATATGTTATGGAGTAGATTACTCAGTGGGTGGTGATAATGGGACTTAGTTCAAAATAGAGGGATAATTTGAAAAGGGATGCTGCCGTTTACAAAAGAGAATTAATACATGTTTAAAAATCCTAAATAAAATGCTTTTTCAATTTTTTCATAACATAATTACATTTAAAACAGACATGCTTATTAAATCTTTGGATGGATTATATTCTACTTATATGCAATAATAAAAAATAGTAATAAATACATACAATAAATACATAAGCTGATAAATAAATAATTTATGGATGGTTCTCCTACAAATTATAACGTCCATGTCTCTTTTTATATATATTCGTACATTTGTATGGTTACCATTATATATCAGTATACCTCAAGTGGCTTGCCTATAATTATAATAAAACAATACTAATATGTATATAACCTATATGCCAAATATATAAATATATACAATAAAATATTAAATAAAATATTAAAAAAAATTAAAAAAATTTTTTAAAAATTTTTTAAAAACAATAAAAGTAGTGTGGTGTCTCAAATTTTTTTTTTTTTCAAATTTTTTTTCTAATACCTCGTTTAAGCCGTTCGGTGTGAGTGTGTTGAGTCTAAAAATCCAGTACATTTCTTTTTGTCTGAGTTCCTGTACTGATTTAGAATTTATATATTCTAGGGGGGTAATTCTCAAAACCGTATGATCTCTATTGTGTTCATTTAAAAAATGTTTGGAGACACTCAAGCATATATATTACTGCTTCCGTTTTACATGTTAATCGTTGATTGATCTCTATAGATCCTCCTTCTCTTTAAAAAAAGATTTCGTGATAAAGGATATCCAATCACTATAATTAATTCGGCCTATGAGAAAGTAACGGAAGAACAAAAGACCAACAATAAACAGAACATGGAAAAATTCAAGAGTAATGTAGAAAGAAAAGAAAAATCTAGTAAAAGGTTTGGAATTACATTTACCACGAAATATAGTAAACAGTTTGGTAATATAAAGAAAATTATGAAAGATAATTGGTCATTATTACAAGAAGACCCTTTCTTACAAAAAATTATACCAGAAAGACCATTATGTACCTTTAGGAGAAACAAAACCCTTAAAAATATACTTGCACCCTCATGCCCGAAAAAGGAGAAGAATAGAAAACGGGAACAGGAGAAAAAACAGAAAGGACCAAAAGGCGTCTATAGGTGCGGGGATAGAAAATGTAAATGCTGCGAAAACATATCTAATGGAAGAACAGAGATTGAAGTAAGAGAAGGAGGATCTATAGAGATCAATCAACGATTAACATGTAAAACGGAAGCAGTAATATATATGCTTGAGTGTCCCTGTCACCTTAGATACGTAGGGAGAACGATTAATGCACTAAGAGACCGAATGAATAAACACCGCAGTAATATTAAAAACGGTTTCTTAAAACACAGTGTCTCCAAACATTTTTTAAATGAACACAATAGAGATCATACGGTTTTGAGAATTACCCCCCTAGAACATATAAATTCTAAATCAGTACAGGAACTCAGACAAAAAGAAATGTACTGGATTTTTAGACTCAACACACTCACACCGAACAGCTTAAACGAGGTATTAGAAAAAATTTGAGACACCACACTACTTTTATTGTTTTTAAAAAAATTTTTTAATATTTTATTGTATATATTTATATATTTGGCATATAGGTTATATACATATTAGTATTGTTTTATTATAATTATAGGCAAGCCACTTGAGGTATACTGATATATAATGGTAACCATACAAATGTACGAATATATATAAAAAGAGACATGGACGTTATAATTTGTAGGAGAACCATCCATAAATTATTTATTTATCAGCTTATGTATTTATTGTATGTATTTATTACTATTTTTTATTATTGCATATAAGTAGAATATAATCCATCCAAAGATTTAATAAGCATGTCTGTTTTAAATGTAATTATGTTATGAAAAAATTGAAAAAGCATTTTATTTAGGATTTTTAAACATGTATTAATTCTCTTTTGTAAACGGCAGCATCCCTTTTCAAATTATCCCTCTATTTTGAACTAAGTCCCATTATCACCACCCACTGAGTAATCTACTCCATAACATATATATTATCTTCCCTTTTCCCCCCCCCCCCTCCCCCCATCCCCCTTTTTTCATAATAGATCAATATGCGATGTATAAGATAAATTATTAATATTATCATTATTTTATCATTTTTTACATAAATATTCAATTTCTGTGTGAAGTAAACTAGTGGGTATATTTAAATATTATTTAACAATAAATTTATAGTATATATATAGGTTCATTAATAAAATAACTTCTGCTTAAAACTTCAGATAGCTAAAGTTAATTTAAATAGCATATAGAAACTGTTTATTTGTCCTCCCAACACAAATGAGGACTGCTGAAAGTGCTCCAAAGCAAACGGCCTGAGATACTCTCCCCGGTCGTCAAGGATACAAGTTATACACAACACGATAAGGGATATGACTAAATAGGAGAGACACGCGGTGTTTACACAGCTTTCTAACGTAGCTAACGTAAATAGCGTAAACACCGCTGACATAATGATTGACAGCCCAGGAACCTATTAACACGGAGATAGAGCGCTCTGGGCGTACATCTTCACCCAGAGCCGGCATACGTCACCATACCCGGAAGTACTATGCCGTTTCTCCCTCCTGACATGGCGCCTCGCATCTGACAGACGCATGGGACGCCGACACCTGATACCAGTGCAACGAATGGGATACTGCCGCCTAAAAGTGAGTTAACTATATATAGAGTGTATATGTAACACTGTAACTATTGTGCTTGATAAAGTCGTTGTGTGTACGACGAAACGCGTTGCACAGAGGATATTAAGAATAAAAGTTTGAAGCAAGTGGTGTCTGGAGCCCGACCCTGGTGTTCAGGTCCCCAAGAGCGCGGGCTTTTTCCTTTTTTTACCAAGTTTATATTCGAAAAACACTTCAAGTGGGTCCTGCCAGCTAGCAGGACACAGAAGCCCAGCAGCCGAACAGACACGCCAAGGGATTTTGAAAGCCGACGAGGATGTGGAGGTGCTGGTGAGACCCCTTTACAGGGGTACTCGCCAGACACCGGGTGAGTCTAATTGATTCATTTTTTATGCATTTTAATTCACTTTTAGTGATTACTCTAAAGACCTAATAATTGCAAGCCGACACAGGTAGCGCCTCCCTGACGTGTGTTTTTTTGTACAACAGTAATGCACACGGTCAGATGTAGCCCTAAGAAGGACCGTTGGGGTTCTTGAAGACAGGACCTACGCTAACACTTTCCCTATATCAGCAGCAACACTTTCCATAACCTCTGCCTGTGTGTGTCTGAGGCAAGCCGCGGGCGGGACCGCTTTAAGTACTCGGTGGCCACTTGATCTAACCACCCACTCACTGTAGGGGGGTGGGATAGGGCTGGCAAGTCACAGTAGGAAGTGGTAATGCCTTCCCTACATGTCTATTGGCTAGAAAATGGCTCTAAACATGCGGGGAAGGAAATGGAATTGACTCGAGTACCACGTGGTGCTCGTCTCGAGTAACGAGCATCTCGAGTACCCTAATGCTCGAATGAGCATCAAGCTCGGACGAGTGTGCTCGCTCATCTCTAATTAATAAGTTTAAGAGAAAATGCAAAGGACTCCAATTCCCATTTCTTCATGAAGTCAGTATTGCTACACAGTGGGGGTGGGAGAATTGAACTACGAAGGCCCCTGGGGACTATCTTATGGTCAGCATATTTTTGCAGCCCCTGCACCTCCCACCAGCTTTTAGTATACTCTTTATACTCTCGCATGAGAGTCTTAAACCAAGTGCGAAAAGTAGTGTTTTTAAGTTTGTGAATTAAATCCCTCTTCTGAAAATCTGCGACTCTTACAATTAAATTGAAATTCAGTTTCCAGGCAGTCTGAGATTGTCAGAAGCTTAGCACCTATTGATGGTGCGATATCACTTGACAATATCCCTAATCCATAAGACTGATGTCCCTGTGGAGTTGTTGTTTAAAATTTGATAGCTTTTGACTTCTCAACTACTCCCCAAAGAGTATTGATTCTTATCCTATGCACAGACCACACTATCTATACAAGCCATTGTTGAATGGTACTGAATTATGCGATAAAAATCTTAAGATCTTCATAAGATTGTGGCTGACCGAACAATTATATATGGTCTGATTCAAACACAATAAGCTTACTCTTTCCTGAAGATCCACAAGAATCAGTGGTGAAACGCATAGAAATAACAATTGAGCTTTAGTTATAAATCAAATATATATTCTCCTAGGTCCGAGCTATAAAAACAAGTCCAATAGTTCACTAGAGCCAGACACATAGAACTGGCCTGTGGCCAGATTCTTCATTGTCTGCATATCAACAATATAATATTGAGGTATTGCTATATGGGAACCTGTCTCCTGTTTTTTTCTCCATAGTGGAGGCCCTAATAATCAGCCACAATGTGCATCCCCTTAGAGCTGATAGCCTTGCTCATATATCATAACAAGTAGACTGGTCCTTATTGATGCAGTTGGTGTGTCTGTTATATATATGTTGTTCTACTGCCCAGTCAGAGTATGAGATATTTCTCACCTCCTATCTGAGGCTACAGTGCCCTGACATCCATTTGTATTTTAATTAACTTTAATAAAGATTAGTAATTTTAATTTAGGTCTATTCTGTGAACAGATAAAGAAATTAAGTTTAAATAGAGATGAGCGAGCATACTCGTCCGAGCTTGATGCTCATTCGAGTATTAGGGTGCTCGAGATGCTCGTTACTCGAGACGAGCACCACGCGGTACTCATCTCGATTAAACGAGCACTGACCATTGAATTCAATGGAGCCGGCAATACAGCTGGCTCCATTGAAAGCAATGGGCTGCCGGCGAGCGCGGGATGAATTGTCGGGAAGGGCTTAAATATATAAGCCCTTCCCTGCAATTCATCCAGAAATGTGTAAAAATAAAAAAAATATATACTCACATTGTCCCGGCAGAACGATGTTAGCCCATTGAATTCAATAGAGCCGGCAATACAGCCGGCTCCATTGAATTCAATGGAGCCGGCAATACAGCCGGCTCCATTGAAAGCAATGGGCTGCCAGCGATCGCGGGATGAATGGTCGGGAAGGGCTTAAATATATAAGCCCTTCCCTGCAATTCATCCAGAAATGTGTAATGTATTGCCGGCTCCATTGAATTCAATGGGCTAACATCGTTCTTCTCTGCCACAGTTGTTACAGCAGTGGCAGAGGAGAACGATCTTTATGCTGACAGTGCGGGGGGGGGGGGGTCTCACTCTTGCCACTATTGTGGCTTAATAGTGGGACCTGGGAACTTGAGATGTAGCCCAACATGTAGCCCCTCGCCTGCCCTATCCGTTTCTGTGTCGTTCCCATTACTTTCTTGAATTTCCCAGGTTTTCACAAATGAAAACCTTAGCGAGCATCGGCGATATACAAAAATGCTCGAGTCGCCCATTGACTTCAATGGGGTTCGTTACTCGAAACGAACTCTCGAGCATCACTGAAAGTTCGACTCGAGTAACGAGCACCCGAGCATTTTGGTGCTCGCTCATCTCTATGTTTAAAACCAAAGCACAAGTCTCAGTACTTTAGGCAGACTGCACCCCCACTGAATATCAATACACCTGTAAAAGCTTATAACAATGCAATATTAATGTGGTTTTATGGTCTAGATGTATAGCAGTATAGTTCCAAGATGCAGCTTGAGGCATGTTCTTTTTCATATCATTTCTCCGGGCAAGTGAATGCCTGAGAGATGCAAGCCAGATATGTAGATTAGATAATTCTTAAGCATTTCTGAAATATTCTGATGAGGAAAACATTCACCCCATATTTTATAAAACATACACACAATGGATACTTTGTAAAACAAATTTCAAAATAAATATGCTTTGATTTTCTCTCCAACTTCCACACCAGAACTCCACCATATATGCACTAAAGAGCCCACATTTATATGACATCTGCAGCATAGTTTGCACTCCAAAAGATTTATTTTATTTAAACGATAAGAGGTGTAATAACGCCCATATAAAAGCTTCCTAAAAACTTCTAAATAGTTCATGCATTTAGACATCCTAGTGTCACCTGCTATCAATGGAGAATACAGATAACCATTGATCTTCTGGGTGGGTGCTTTGTAATTCCATCTCCCATTTGGCTTTAAAGGGTAAACGGGAGTCATGTAAAAAAATAGCTGAGTATGCTTTTGACATTCCCTGTTTATTGTATGTTGACTCTTTTAGGGAGGGATTATGTTTAACTGAGTTCACAAAATGCCTTATTGCAAATACTTGTAAAAATCCTTTATGGGAATTGTAAAACAATTTTGTGATGATAAAGTTGTGATGTAATTAAAGAGAAACAGGTTACTTTCAACGAATATGTCTCCCAATTTTGTAATACCTATAGGGATTCAATTACCAAAATGTATATCAGTCATCCATTGCTGGAGTATTTTAAAAGGAATGAATACCCATTTATTATGGAAATAATAGACCAGCTAAAAGGCTGGGAGACTAATGATGTCGCCAAACTTTGGGTAGAAATTGAGACGTATCTGTTCCAATTTGCTTCCCTTTTTCTTTACTTTAGACGTCAAGAACCTTCTAAATTTTAAAATTATCTCATATCCTACACTCACTGCTGTAATTAATACTTGGAATAAGAGGTTAGATAGTTTATCTAAAATATTAATAAATATTCCTTTTAAAATACTCCAGCAACGGATCCTTGATATAAATTTTGCTAATTGAATCTATATATCTCCCAATTTTTTAATACCTATAGGGATTCAATTACCAACATTTATTTAGAATATGTTAGAAAATCTCACTGTAAACTGTGGATAAGGGAGTTATATTTAACAACACTTAAATGGTCTAGGGGATATGTAAGGGTTATACCCAAATATTGTAAAGAGCCAGATGATCATTGAAGGGAAATAATGTCAGCAGGGATTTCCAAGCATAAAAGTACCAATTTGGGCTTCTGCACATGGCCAAATTTAATTTGTGGAATCCGTGGCTGTCTCCGAATTCCGCAGCAAAGACTGCTAATGACTTTCTATGGAGAACCACTGCTTCCTACACATGAGTGGAAACTGCTCATGAGTACAGAGAAAAGAAGAACCCGGACAGGTAAGTGGGGTCACTGGCCAGGCACAGGGTTGAATCTTGCTGTGCAATCCTGCATTAACCCCTTAGTGACCAAGCCTCTCTGCGCCTTAATGACCAGGCCAAATTTTGCAAATCTGACACGTCAATTTAGCATGAAAAAACACCAGAAAGGTTTTGCATATCCAAGTGATTCTGACATTTTTTTTTCGCCACATGTTGTACTTCATTTAGGCAGAAAAAAAAGACCAATAGAATTTGTGTTTATTTATTAAAAGCGCCAAAATTGGGAATATTTTGAAAAAAATCGTCATTTTTTCACATTTCCAACTGCAATATCTCAAATATGTGCAAACATAATATAGAAATTTTTGCTAAAATATATATTTCCATCCGTTTACTTTATTTTGGGTGGACATTGGAAAAACTATTGTTTATTTTTAACCATTTAGGAGACGTACAAATTTAACATTACTTTTCAGCATTTTGAGGAACACTTTGTTTTCCTACACCAAGCCAAGATTGGAAAGGCTCATAGGAGTCAAAATGATAGATACCCCCACAAATGACCCCATTTTAAAAACTACACCTCTTAACGTATTCACTGAGGGATGTCATGAGTGTTTTAACCCCACAGTTTTTTTTTTAGGAGTCAATGGAATTTAGAAGAGAAAAACTAAAATTTCATATTTTTGCAAATATGACCATTTTAAAGACAGGACTTTTTTCTGTAGTACACATGAAAATGAGGATTTGCACCCCAGAATGGATAAGCCTGTTTGTCCCGTGCTCAGAAACATACCCATTGTGGCCCTAGTATTACGTCTGTATGCACAATGGGGCCCAAAATGAAAGGAGCAACCGGTGGCTTTCGGAACTGAAATTTTGCTTGAAGGAGATTTAGGCCCTATTGCACACTTGTAGAGCCATTGAGTGACTAAAACGATGGAGAACGCCCACAAGTGACCACATTTTGAAAAGTAGACCCCTTAACGAATTTATCTAGAGGTACGATGAATTTTTTGACTCCACAGTTTTTAAATGAATCTAAGCCAAGCCGAAGGAAAAAAAATAACGGTTTTCATTTTTTTGGTATTTCTGTCATTTCAAAAGCAGTTTTTTTGTACAACACATATGTAAATGAAGACTTGCACCCCAAAATGGGTACCCCTGTTTGTCTAATGCTCAGAAACATACCCATTGTGGTCCTAATATTAAGTCTGTATGCACAATGGGGCCCAAAATTAAAGGAGCAACCGGTGGCTTTCAGAACAGAAATTTTGCTTGAAGGAGATTTAGTCCCCATTGCCCACTTGTAGAGCCATTGAGTGACCAAAACGATGGAGAACCCCCACAAGTGACCCCATTTTGAAAAGTAGACCCCTTAACAAATTTATCTAGGGGTACGATGACTTTTTTGACTTCACAGTTTTTGAATGAATCTAAGCCAAGCAGAAGAAAAAAATTATGATTTTCATTTTTTTGGCAATTGTGTCAATTTAAAAACAGTTTTTTTTGTCCAATGTACATAGGAATGAAGACATTACCCCCAAAATGGATACCCCCATTTGTCCTGTGTTCAGAAACATACCCATTGTGGCCCTAATCTACTTAAAGAAAACATGGCTATGCCTATAATGGAAGGAGCACCCGTTGGATTTCAGGGTACAACGGAATAAATTCCAGGCCCCATTGCCCACTTGTAGAGCCATTGAGCGGCCAAAACAATAGAGAACCCCCACAAATGACCCCATTTTGAAAACTAGACCCCTAACAAATTCATCTAGGGGTGTACTGTGTATTTTGACCCCACAGTATTTGAATGAATCTAAGCAAAGCAGAAGGAAAAAATTACGATTTTCATTTTTTTGGCAATTTTGTCAATTTAAAAATTGGGTTTTTTTGTACAGTGTACATAGGAATGAAGACTTTCACCCCAAAATGGATACCCCCGTTTGTCCCGTGTTCAGAAACCTATCCATTGTGGCCCTAATCTACTTACAGGACACATGGCTAGGCCCATAATGGAGCGAATGCCCGCTGGATTTCAGGGCAGAACTGAATAAATTCCAGGCCCCATTGCCCACTTATACGGAAAAAAAATTTACTTCCTAAAATTCCCCCCCCCCACTCCCCCCCACCCTCCGCCATTCCCATTTTTTGGCATTCCCTAAATATTAGATAAAGGTAATAATATAAACTGTGTTTTATGTCCGAAGACAGGGGTAATTACGGAGGCTGGTTGGGTTGGGCACATGGGGCAAGAAAACCATATATCCCACCTCCTCTCATGCTTTTTGGGGGGTATTTCGTAACCTCAGCGGCAGGGATGGGGTGTAAAAAGTGGCACTCTGTGAGGCTTTGTAATCTTGCTGCGGTGCAGCGGTCTCACACAGAAGGCGCTCAACACGGTGCTCCTGGAACTGCATGAAGGCGAGCATTCCCGGGGCTTCTTGTAAATTACGTATTACAGGTAGCGGTCTAAATAACGCCGGGCTCACACGGCCGTAGGTGGAATCCGCTTGCGGAGGCCCGCAGCGGTTCCCATCTGT
This sequence comes from Eleutherodactylus coqui, assembly GCF_035609145.1. Taxonomy (NCBI): domain Eukaryota; kingdom Metazoa; phylum Chordata; class Amphibia; order Anura; family Eleutherodactylidae; genus Eleutherodactylus; species Eleutherodactylus coqui. The sequence continues at coordinate 170,419,716 of NC_089841.1, forward strand.
GAGCCGGCTTTGACCCTGCGTATGGCCGCGTAATGTACTGCGCATAACTGCCTACTCACACAGGCGGTCATGGGCAGTATACCGTTGTTTGTTTTTATTTCCCGTGCTGTCGCTTAGAGATGACCCGGGTACCCGCAGCCCGTACGCAATGTGTTTGCATATGGGCTGCGGGTATATCCGCGGTCATAGAGCACAATGGGCTCTAGGTCGCGGATATCCGCGGTAAAGTATAGCATGCCGTGTTCTGTTTCTGCGAGTGGATTACGTAATTCCGACCCACTAATTGGGGGGAATTGTGTAATCCAATGCATGTGATTGATCCGTGGATTACCACTGATCAAGCACATGCAGAACCCGTAATTCCTCTCCGGTCATGTGTGACCGGCCTAATGTTAGATCGCTACTTTATCACATGACCGGGGACCGCTCAACGAGGTCTCCGGTCACTGCTCCAAGCACTCAGCGACTGTTGGTCGCTGGGAGCAAGGAGATTTAAAATTTCCTGGGCTCCCCGGCCCCTGCGAAAGTGTCCGGCATTTTGCCGGCGGGTGCATGCGCAGCAGCCGGAAGAATCCATGGAGGGTAATCGCATCTGGATTCAAATGCGGAAGCCTCCGAGAAGATGTTTCATCTCCCCCCACCGATCGCATCGGTGAGGGGAGATGAAACTGCCACTTTTTAAAGAACTTTTACGTGATCGCCATTATGCATTGGAAAAGTAACCTTTGGTAGCCAGGAGCAGGGAGATTTTAAATTTCTTGGGCAATATTTCACTTTTGCGCATACGTCCGCCATCATGCTGACGGGCGCATGCGCAGAAGCTGGGGTAAGGTCCGCGGAGGAACATCCCATCAGGGAACAAATCCAGGGACCTTGGGTACGCAATTTCATCCCCCCTTACGGATACGATCCATAAGGGGAGATGAAACTTTAACTTTTTAAACTTTTTTTAACTTTTAACTTTTTTTTTACTTTTTAACTTTATATGATCACCGTTATCTGATGGATAACGGTGATCATATGACTGGAAACCTCATACAGCGGTCCCTAGTCATATCTCCCTGCACTCGGCTAACTGTGACAGCCGAGTGCAGGGAGATTTTGAATTTGCCGGGCTCGCCAGCCTTCTGCGCATGCGCGCCACATCGGTACATCGCAGATGCCAGCAGCGGGTCCGGAGACCGGCCGGAGGACATGGAGGAAGCGGGGTGAGTATTTTCACCTTCCCTCATGGATCCGATCCATGAGGGGAGGTGAAACTTTTCTTTTTTTTACACTTTTCCGCGATCACCGTTATCCATTGTATAACGGCGATCGCGGTACCGGGGACCGCTCACCGCGTCCCCGCTGACATCTCCTGCCTCCCGGCTACCTACAGGAGCCGGGAGCCAGGAGATTTTAAATTTCCCGCGCCGCCGGGCCTTCTGCGCATGCGGCTGACGTAATGCCGCCTGGCGCTCATGCGCAGAAGGATGGCTACGGGACCCGGAACATCGGGAGAGTGGGGAGCAGCGTGCCGGACCCGGGTGAGTAATTTCAGCTGTTCCGATGGATCTGATCCATCAGGGCAGCTGAATATGTAACTTTTTTTCAACCTTTGTTTACTTTTTTGCGATCGGCGCTATCCATTGGATAGCGCCGATCGCAATGCCGGAGGGGGGTCCCCGCAGCCCGGGATGACAGCTCCATGCTGTCGGCAACCTGCGGACACCAACAGCATGGAGCTGTCACGTCCAGAGCTTTATTCTCTGCAGCAACATGTTTTTACGTCCTCAGAGAATAAAGCCCACTTCGGGAGGACGTAAAAACACTATGGGCTGGTCGTTAAGGGGTTAAGGATCCGACCCTGTTGTGTTCAATTTATCGACACACAGATACAAGTATGATTAGACAACATTATAATACCAATGCTTGTAGAACGAAACTTGTAAAGAGACGACTTATCAACTAAAATGCAATCTATCCTAGAGTATATTTTGTCGGTAGGTGAAAAAAAATGTAATCTCACTGGATTTACCCGATGTCATACAGCTTGTGTTTATGTAATACAGGCATTTCTCCTTGCAGTTGGGGAAGTGGAATCCATAGAGGCACCACTAGCCACATCCCCCATAATGTCATCTTTAGCATGTCCACATTACAGATCTGCATTTTGGACATGTTACAATTCGCTTGATCTGAAACAGGCCTTACAGTGCTTTACCTTAATTAAATGATGGTCGAACTGCTAGTCAAGAAATGAGAATTTTATTTCCCAAAATGAGAAAACTAAAAGTAATTTTAAAACTAAACTTTTTCTGTTTAGAAACATTTTTGCATGAATTGTATATCTACAGTTTTCAAAAGCAGATAGAAAAAGGTGTGTGAAATGCACCAAATGCCAAATGTATTAACAATGTGTGCTATTAATTTAGAGCTAAATATTAATGTAACATGAGAGCCATGTTTTGTCACAAGTCAAAGAAAAGTGTGTTATTTTGCAAAGATGTCATTATATTCTTTTCAGCCTGTTTAACCCCTTAACACAAAATAATGTACATGTATACCCTTTGGCTGTGGGGTTTGAATGGAGTGGGCCCACTCCACACATGTTGGGCATCGGCTCTCCTTGACAACTGACACCTAGCTGCAGTAGCCATGATTGGAGATGACTCCAATTGCAGCTGTTAACCTAGCACTGACAATTAAACAGCCAAACAGAAGAAAGTAGCTCTCTCTGTCCCCCGAACGCCCCTCTTGCAATGAGATCACAGGGTGGCATTTGGCTGTCATGGTACTTTTGGGACCAAAATTGTGCCTTTTTGCTCACTCTGTTTCCAAGAAAAAATGTTATGAAAATGAATCAAAAAGTTGTATTTACTCTAAAATGGTACCAATATAAAACACAGATTGTCATTCAGAAAAAGAATACTTTACACAGCCACATTGATGGAAAAATCTGAAGTTGCGGGGCACTGAATAGAATAGATTTTTCTTACTAAAAATATATTTGCTTTTTAAATGTAGTATAAAAAAACCTTAATAAATTTAGCATTACAGTAATAGTACTAGCTCACAGAAAAAAGATAGCATGTCATTTTTGCTGCAGCATGTAAATCATGAAAACAAGACTCCCACTCCACCCCCTCTCCCTCCCCAAAAAATGGCAACATTGTTTTTTTGCTTTCCATTTTTCCATATTTAGACATTTTTCTTTGTGTTTTTTTTAATACATTATATAGTACAATAAATGGTATATTACCATTAAAAAAGCAACAAAATGTCATATAACATATTATAAGAACATTTTTAATATTGAAAATATCGAAAAAATGCATTGCCCCAATTATTTTGATTTTGGAGATCTTGGCAATGCAACCTGCTACTGAAATCCATCTTATACTTAATTAAATGTCCTGAAGCATTTTTGGAAGGGTGAGAGAAGTATATCAAATTTCCTTGATGGATGAGTTTCACAAGACAAAAAATACATTGTTGTTTTCAGTTGAGGCTTTGTCAAAACTAGTGTGATTTTAAGAATGTGTGATAATAAAGTTACTAAGTAGACAAGCAAAAACATGAGCAGAGATGTTAACATCTGTGCTTTGTAGATTATTGAAAATCCATCAAGAAAAATATTTTTCTAGATTCATATTTTTACCAGCTCATATGTCATTTCAAAAATGCAGGTTGTAAAGAAATGGCATACAACAGAATAAAGAAATATAAAGTGCATGGTATGTAGCATGTCTGAAAACAAGATACACTGATATCTGAAAATACATCTATTTAATTTCAGTATCAAAAGCTCTTGACAATTATAATCTCCAGTGCAAAAACATAAAGATCAAGCCTGTAATTATAATCAGCCAATGTCATTGATTGCAATTAAGGTTTTTGTTCTGTGAAAGAGTTGATATAAAAACATTGTTTCTAAACTACTGTACAAAATATTGTATTAAACTTAACTCATATCTTTTTATTTAGGGCAACTTTTCCGGGGTGTACATGAGTTATGACTCTATATCTAGCCATTGTGTGCCTTGGGCCACTTTTACATGGCCGAGAAAATAGCGCGATATTTGTGTGTGCAGGGTGCACATATCTTTGTCCATTCCTCAGAATGCATCACCCATTCTTTTAATGGGACAGTAAAACACATTATGCAAGGTTTCCCAATGAAAGCCATGCCAGAGGATTACAACTTTACTAAAATAATGAAAAATGTTTTTGACAGGAACACTCTTCACATCCCCATGTAAAAAAAGGCACGCTGGTGAGAAACTCAGGTAGATATTGCACTCATCTGTGTGTGGGTAGCCTTGTGTAGGAAATTTCTCATCAGTTTTTCTCTCTGTAGGCTCATTTTCCAGTGTCAATGGAGACTAGCTGATATGATGTCACCCATACACAGCACATAGGAGAGCAGGTTCTCCTCTTCTCTATATCATTTTGTAGCACATCCTTATAAGCAACAGCAGCATGGAGAATATTATAAAGCAGTACAGAGCAGTACAGTTGTGAATCCCACACTGAGGTGAGATAGAAAAGGTTTAGATGCTGCAGCAGTATCTACATGCCTCTTCTTTTATTTCCTTGTATACCTGCTCCTGCCTCCTACTCCACTTGCTCTCTCCATAGATTTTAATAGGCATCAAAGAACCTCATCTCTTAGCAGGATTTCTAATTTATTGTGAGGGAAGGATTGTTCAGCAGCCAATTTTTTAGCCTGGAGAACAAGCAAACAGAGCACTGGCCCATGAGTATCATAATGTCGGTAACCTGCTACCCTCTGAGGGGCAAGTCATCACAGATACAGGTGAAAAGCCTCTCAGTTAATTATGTAGAAAATCTAAGGTATTCATACCCACTATGAATATTTTAAAGATCACACAGAAAGAGGCTCCAGTTAGTCTTTATAGAATATTCTTCTTAGAGTATTCTTCTAAGTAGATTCACTTTACTGGCCAATATAGGAATAGGAACGGATCGCTGCCTGTTGAATGCAGCCTACGCCCATTGATAGTGGGAGATTTTGGTATATGGATAAAGGAGTCACAGGGATAGATAGATAGATAGATAGATAGATAGATAGATAGATAGATAGATAGATAGATAGATAGATAGATAGATAGATAGATAGATAGATAGATAGATAGATAGATAGATAGATAGAGAGAGTTTGAATAAGTTTGAGAAAATTTGGGGACAATGGTCAGGTACTTAAAATTGGTAGTCAATGTTGAGTGTTAGTTGCATTGAGTTAGTGAAGGAATGTTTGTGGAATGTAAAGGAGGTAAGTAGGAGAGGTCAGAAGGTAGAGGAGAATTAGTCTTTAATGTTTTTTTTTCTTTGTATATGTTTAATAGATTTTGTTGGGAAAAGGGGTGGGGAAGGATATTATTAGAGATGAGTGAGCACCAAAATGCTCGGGTGCTCATTGCTCGAGTCAAACTTTTCGTAATGCTCGAGAGCTCGTTTCGAGTAACGATCCCCTTGAAGTCAATGGGGGACTCAAGCATTTTTGTATGGGACCGATGCTCCGCTTAGATGATGACTTGTCAAACACCAGAAAACATCAGAAATTCATGGAAACACCACAGAAACGGATAGGGAAGGGCAGGGGCAGCATGCATGGCTGCATCTGAGGCTCCCAGGTCCCACTATTAGGCCAAAATGGGGGGAAGAGTCTGGCATCACCCCCTAACAATTTACTTGGGACAAACCCTCATTAGCAAGGCACACGTACTGGCACATCTTAGCTAAGCACCACACTACCTGCAACCAAGGACAATCACTGCCTGCGGGTGACACCGCTGCCTCTTCTCCTGGGTTACATGCATTGCTGTCCAGCCCACCCCGCACGACCCTGCGTCCACAGCGCACCCAAACTTTTCCTGCACAGCGTCAGCTGGCCTCATGCCACATGCTCGCTTCATAGCCACACCACCCTCATGTCTATTTATAGGTGCGTAATGGATGAGGAGGAACCAGAGGCACACACTGCAGAGGGCTGGCAGGGCCAGGCAGTGACCCTCTCTGAAAGTGTGGGCGATAGCCCACAATGCTGTTGAGAATTGATGATAAATTGACGTACGATCATCATTCCAATCCTGTGCCACCTCCATCACAAAATTGTCAGGGGCCGCAAACGTCGGCATAAAGGGGACTCAGGTGCCAGCACTTCTACAAACCTCCACAATGCAGCAATACTCTATGTTGGAAGCACGTGAGCGGGCCCAGGGTCAGGCTCGGTCCCAGCCTCCACCTTGTCTGACCCAAGGTGCCGCAAGTTACATAGCAATGGGAAATCCATATGTCCCCACACAATTCATTCTGTGTAGGTGTTAGATAGCTCAACACCACAATGGGAAGTCTTTGAGTTCCTTGGGCTCGCCTATGCTGTCGGTGCACAAAGATGGTATTACACAGGAAGAAATCAGAGTGCCCAAACATGGCAGAGTTTCACCTCGCCAATGACCTTGGCCTAGGCCCACATTTCTGCCCTAGTCAGTCAGTGTATTCTTTTAGGCCTTCTGATCTGTCTATGGTCACCAGTTCTCTTTCTGTATCTGTATATTTGTCCATTTCTCTCTGTGCTGGGTCAGTATATGGCCTTCTGATCTGTCTGTGCTTGCATTGTAAGTTCTGATTCGGGGGTCTGTATTGTTGCTCTATGTTAGTGTGAACTGTGTCATGTGTTGCTTGAATCATTTACCATCTAGGGCTAGTTAGGCCCTTAGGTTCTAGTGCGGGGGCCATCCCTATCAGGGCAGTTGCCCTGCTTGCAGGCAGGTATACTGGAGTTAGTTGTCTTGTTAGAGTAGGGACCACAAGACAATGAGCCCTTGAAGTGGGCTCATGGCTTAAAGGGCTTGGCCAATCCACAAACTAATTCCTTGTACTTATTATAGCAATCCCATCTGTTTATTTGTGTGAGTATGCTGGTAAGTGTTTTGGGAGTCTGGCAGTCTATCTTTCTTCTGTCTGTCTGCGAGTATGTAATCTGTCTATCTGTTCTAAGTTCTATCTGATTTCCTGAGTTTGCTCTGTAGTTCTGTATATGCCCTGCTCTCTGAGTTCTGCATATGCAGTCTGAGTTCTGTCTGTATTCCTGAATCTGAGTTTGTTCTGAATTCCTGGCTGCAGTCCCTTTATCTGAGGAGACAGCTGCCAACCACTACAGGACAGGTCTCAGTTTGGTTGGTTGGTCCAGTGGATCCACATTCAATAATCTGTAGCAGAATTCTGAGGCCATGGTCCCACTGATGTCCTTGGGTGTGAAAGATGTAACAGTGTGGCACACAAGTTGCTGTTGGGGAGCAGTTGCAGAGTAGCTTCTCACAGTGTTGAGGAGCATAAGTAAGTGTGAGTGTGTGGAGCAAGGTTGGGTGTAATCAAGCAAAAAAGTTACATGGAAATCCCTGGAAGCCTGTATAAGTGATTTGGATCAGTCATGTTAACTGTTCAAGAATTCCCTGGAGCTTCCTGTCTGGATTGGTGTTGCATGGACAATCAGAGAGACTTCCACCACAAACACTGAACATGTTAACATACTGAGTGACATGTTGTATGCCCACCGAGCTGCAAGAGTCCTGATAACAAGTAATAGTACAGTACATAGTAATTAAGTGACTGTGTAAACCTTATGAAGGCTGAAGAACTATTGAGTAACTATATATAATTGGGGTCTCCTGCACACAACCAAGTTTTAATTGCGGAATCCGCGATCATGTCCTGTGCAGATGATCTATGGCATTCCTCACCAATTCAAACCAATGGAGCATCTGTATGTCTGCTCACTGCGATTTTTTTTTTGCTCGAGAAGGAAAAATCTCAGCATGCTCCATTTTCGTGCGGGCTCCACAATGGAATCCATCTCACCTGGGGACTTTCCGCAAATGACATTGCATAAAGGTTGTGGGACCCATGTTATTGCCTAGCGATGGCACGGGAAACATAAACATTTGAAAAAAAATCTGTGTCCTACAATAAAACTGCATATTTGAGAAGAGTAATAGTTTGCATTGGCCCAGTGCTTGTGCTTAAGACTTTAACTTGCTCCTACAAGGGCCAGAAAGCTGCTATAGTGTTGCTAGAGAGTTCTGGACAGTGTTGCAGCATTCTAAAATTGTATGTTAAGTTCGAGTGAATGTACCACTGATTCCCATTAAGTGACAATATCACTGAAGCAGAGGCAAAGTTAAAGGGGTTGTCTCGTGGCAGCAAGTGGGGTTATACACTTCTGTATGGCCATATTAATGCACTTTGTAATGTACATCGTGCATTAAATATGAGCCATACAGAAGTTATTCACTTACCTGCTCCGTTGCTAGCGTACCTGTCGCCATGGATCCGTCTAATTCTGATGTCTTCTTGCTTTTTTAGACGCGCTTGCGCTGTGCGGTCTTCTTCCTGGTGAATGGGGCCGCTCGTGCCGGAGAGCTGGTCCTCGTAGCTCCGCCCCGTCACGTGTGCCGATTCCAGCCAATCAGGAGGTTGGAATCGGCAATGGACCGCACAGAGCCCACGGTGCACCATGGGAGAAGACCCGCGGTGCATCGTGGGTGAATATCCCGGCGGCCATCTTGGTGAAGGAAGAAGGAAGACGTCGCAGAGCGGGGATTCGGGTAAGTAATACATTTTTTTTTTTTTAACACATCCTTTGGGGTTGTCCTGTGCCGAACGGGGGGCGTATGGAAAAAAAAAAAAACGTTTCGGCGCGAGACAACCCCTTTAAGATGTAAATTTTTGTATTCTGTGCTCTGTCTCTTTTTCCACTTGCATGTGGGGATCTCCAATATATAATCCAAATTTTAGTTCTAACTGTTGTAAAATACTATAGAAGACATCTGAGATGTTGCAGAACTTTTGTTTAAATGTCAATTCATATCAATTAATCAGTGGTGACATGAAGTCTCCTCTCACTCCCCAAAAGGAGGTTAGCAGCAGTTGAGCTGTGTATTATAAGGTATACAGTACCGATAACTACAAGGCTGGCATCAGCACTACGCAAACCTGGGCAGATGCTTGGTGCTGTGAGGAAGGAGCTGAGATCTCTCACATCCATCACTTGTAGAGATCAGGCTCCACCCCCAAGACAAGCTATTTTATAGAGAACACCATCACTACTGTTTCTATAACTACCATTAATAAAATATTTAGATTGTCAACCTTTTAGGCCTAATTCTTTAAAAATTCACTCAAAAATTGCTAAGGAAAATTGTTTTGTTAACTGTATACTTGCATAACACTAAAGCACAAGATAACATGTCAAGATAAAAAGCTATAACAGGCTTAACAATTGCTTAAATGTACCATCATTAAATCTGGATTCTTTCTGTTTGTGCTTGCTGCTTTAATTAATATTGATTATCCTAAAGGCATACATAAACAAATTATCTTTTTTAGAAGCTATTCCAATTTTTACAATGTAGCAATAAATTATCTGCAATGTGATACTCCTTTAATTAATTTTAGGATAAGTGTTTCATGTTATGTTTGCAGTTAAATACTAAACTAGAAAATGCATTTCTTTACTCCTATTTACTCTTGAATAATTTGCTGATTTACGGTAATTTTGCTTAATTTCACAAAATGCCCTTTTAATTTTAGAGGTCAATGACTTTTTTATGCTCACACGGGGATGGAATATAGGGAGAGCACAATAAAGGCATGTCTAAGACCCCCACCACTTGAGGACCTCCCTTTATAGACTGGTTCCTCTAATTCTTCCTACTTACAACTTATACTTCTGGCTTTCACTATTTATATGCATAGTGTATGCAATGTTCCAATCTGTGACCCCCCCTGCCCCCCACGCACACACACTTCTCAAAATGGAGGTTCGCTAAAGCCTGTTCCACAATCCCACTCAGATGGCAAGGTATAGTTATATGAGTGATTGGTTCTCTAATCTGAAATAAAAGGCAGTTGCTGATTTGGCTGTGTCCATAACTACCAGTGAAGTCCATAGATTTTAGTGGAGGGGGAAATGTACAGCCATCTCTCCTATATGTAGTTGTGACATGGGGCAGACAACATCTTGGTGGGATGGTGGTTACACTCAATTATTTTCCTAGGGACCTTAATCAGTCTAGGGCTTGTACACATAGGTTATACAGCTGCATAAAACATTTGTACAAATGTACATACTATATGCCAAGGCAGACTTACCACCTGTACAGCTGTACAGGCACCTAGGAAGAGTAGGGGGGCCCAGGCTACTGGGTTCGGCACAGCAGTCAAGGCCCCCTGAGTTAATATTTTTTAGCCAGTTGGGTAAGTGAATTTAGTAAAATAAAAAAAAAAACATCTATACTCACCTCTGTCAGTCCTCTAGCCTCTGCAGTAAGCACCACATTGGAGAGGCTGGGAACTAGCCACAGTGATCACCTGTATTTGTCAAATGATCTCACTACCTGGAAGTCATCAGGGGACCAGTGCAGTGTGTACTGCAGAGGGTGGAGGAGCAACATGCATAACTATAGGTGTTTTAATATTTTGATCCAAGATTTTTTTTTTACATATTTTTCTTTTAACAATCTGAAAGGCATTGCAAATTCCCCTCACAGGGTGTATAATGTAAAATACACGAGTAAATAAACAAAACATTAAAAGTGCACACACGATGTCATATTTTTTTTTTGCGCTCAAACTTTTCTCTCCTTCTCCACCCCACTTCCTCCCCCGCTAAAGTAAGAGGGGAAGAGAAGTCCAGTCTGATCCCTTCACACACTGACAGTGGTCTGGTCCTTATTTGGCTTGGGGATCACGATTATATGTGCAGTCATAAATCCCTCGGTAATAGTTTTTCCCGATAGTAGGTCATTGTAGTGATGTGTTAATGTGTGAGAGAAGGAAGTGATCAATTTTTTATAGTATAAGGCCGTCAATCCATCTGGGCCAGGGGCTTTGCCTAATTTATGGTGTTTAACGGTCTCTTCCTTGATAAGTATCTCAGTTGTGAACTTTGTTGCATTGTGAGTTTTGGAATGCAGAGGTTTTTTAGGAAATCTTGGGAGGCAGCGGGGGATCTTTGAAGTATATACTTGTGGAGATTGCTATAGAAGTCGTGAAATATATGGGCGATTTTATCTGGGTTCGAGGTTCATGCCCCGTTATCTGCTCTAATAGAATATACTGAATTAATTCTTTCATTTATTCTGAGTTGTGAAGCCAATAGCCTGTTGGGTTTGTTTGCTAATTTGAAGTAAAAGGACTGGCTCCATTGGAGAGTCCTCCTCGCGTGTGAGGTGTATAGGAGGCTGAGCTGTATTTTTGTGTCATTCATGTTTTTAGTTAATGATAGCCAAGTAGCAATACCTTAGCATATCTCCAGTATGGTGAGGCGTCTCTTCAGAGCTAGTTTGGCCTATGATTTTTCCCTCTTCTTGATGACGGCAATTCGGGAAATCTGACCTCTCATGAATGCTTTATGCGCCAACCATAGCCAAACAGGCTGTGTATCTGCATTATTGTTTGTCGTTAAGAATATCACTAATTGCTCTGAGATTTGGGCAAGAGTTGTGGGGTCTTTTAGTAAGGATTCATTAAGTCTCCATCTTTTAGGTTGGGGTTGGGGATAGTGGTCCAAGAGGTGGGCAAAGACAATATCATGGTCTGACCAAACACAAGGAATATGTCTGACCTGAGCAAGAGCTGGAAGAAGGTGGGTCGAAAATAGTAGCCAAGCAATGCACGAGTAGGATTTATGTGGGGTTGAGAAAAAGGTGACCCATGAGCCTCCCTTAAGCTATCCGATAGTGCCAATTCTATCCATGTGGAAGTTATCGAGGCTCTCTGCTTTGTGCTGATTTTTTTTTTAAACTTTAGTTTTTTATTGTATTTTCAGCAGAGTAAATGACAATGACAATAGAAGAAAAAACTGATGTCCTTCTTAATTAGGAAAGCTCATGAATAACCGTTTACAAAAGCAATTAAAAAAGATTTTGGAGTGGTAGCTACTAGAGATGAGCGAGCACCAAAATGCTCAGGTGCTCGGTACTCGAGTCAAACTTTTCGTAATGCTCGAGAGCTCGTTTCGAGTAACGAACCGCATTGAAGTCAAGGGGCGACTCAAGCATTTTTGTATGGGACCGATGCTCCGCATAGGTGATGACTTGTCAAACACCAGAAAACATCAGAAAGTCATGGAAACACCACATGAATGGATAGGAAAGGGCAGGGGCAGCACGCATGGCTGCATCTGAGGCTCCCAGGTCCCAGTATTAAGCCAAAATGGGGGCAAGAGCCTGGCGGTCACCCCCTAACAAATTACTTGGGACAAACCCTCATTAGCAAGGTACACACGCTGGCACATCTTAGCTAAGCACCACACTACCTGCAACCAAGGACAATCACTGCCTGCGGGTGACACCGCTGCCTCTTCTACTGGGTTACATGCTAGCATTGCTGTCCAACCCTCCGCACAACCCTGAGTCCATGGCGCGCACAAAAGTTTCCCTGCGCAGCATTCAGCTGGCCTCATGCCACACGCTCACTTCATAGCCACACCACCCTCATGTCTATTTATAAGTGCGTACTGGATGAGGAGGAACCAGAGGCACACACTGCAGAGGGCTGGCAGGGATAGGCAGCGACCCTCTTTGAAAGTGTGGGCAATAGCTCACAATGCTGTTGAGAATTGATGATAAATTGACGTACGATCATCATTCCAATCCTGTGCCACCTCCATCACAAAATTGTCAGGGGCCGCAAACGTCGGCATAAAGGGGACTCAGGTGCCAGCACTTCTACACATCTGCACAATGCACAAATATTCTGTGTGGGAAGCACATGAGCGAGCCCAGGGTCAGGCTCGCCTATGCTGTCGGTGGAGAAAGATGGTATTACACAGGAAGAAATCAGAGTGCTCAAAAGTGGCAGAGTTTCACCCCGCCAAGGACCTCCGCCTCGCACAACATTTCTGCCCAATTTATTCTTTGTATGTGTCAGATAGCTGAACAATGCAATGGGAAAGCCTTTGTGCACCCACAGTATAGGCGAGCCGCTGGAACCAAGGGCCAAAATTAAACAGGAAGAAAAAAGAGTGCCCAAATATGGCAGAGTTTCACCCCACCCAGGACCTCGGCCCACACTTCTGCCATGGTCATTCAGTGTATTTGTGTCAGATAGGTAAAACACCGCAATGGTAAAGCCGTCTGCACCCTAGCCAAGTCAGTCAGTGTATTTCTGCCAGACAGGTAAAACAATGCAATGGGAAGTTTTTGTGAACCCACAGCATAGGCGAGCCCATGAAACTCAAAGACGGTATTACACATAAAGAAATCAGAGCACCCAAACAAGGCAGTTTCACCCCGCCAAGGACCCCGGCCTTGACTCATACCCTCAGTAATCGTGGGCATAAAGCGAACTTGGATGCTGGTACAGCTGTGAACTGGGGGCTTGGGCAGAAAAATGGCAAATGAAGTTCAATGTTGAAAAATGTAAGGTTATGCACATGGGAAGGAGAAACGGATGTCACCAATATACACTAAATGGGGTACTTCTAGCGAAAAGTGATATGGAAAAAGACCTGGGGGTACTAGTGGATTGTAGACTAAACTGGAGTAACCAATGCCAGTTAGCTGCTGCAAAAGCTAATAAAGTCTTGGGGTGCATTAAAAGAGGTATAGGGGCGAGAGACGAGAACATTATCCTCCCACTATATAAGGCACTTGTCAGTCCACACATGGAATACTGTGCACAGTTCTGGTCACTGGTGCTCAGGAAAGATGTTACAGTGCTGGAGGGGTTCAAAGAAGGGCAACTAAACTAATACATGGAATGAGAGGACTAGAATACCCAGAGAGGCTATCCAAATTGGGATTATTTACTCTAGAAAAAAGATGTCGAATGGGCGATCAAATAACTCTGTATAAATACATTAGGGGATAATACAAGGATTAGAGATGAGCGAACGTACTCGTCCGAGCTTGATACTCGTTCGAGTATTAGCGTGTTTGAGATGCTCGTTACTCGTAACGAGTACCACGCGATGTTCAGGTTACTTTCACTTTCATCTCTGAGACGTTAGCGCGCTTTTCTGGCCAATTGAAAGACAGGGAAGGCATTAAAACTTACCCCCTGCGACGTTCAAGCCCTATACCCCCTGCAGTGAGTGGCTGGCGAGATCAGGTGTCACCCGAGTATAAAAATCGGCCCCTCCCGCGGCTCGCCTCAGATGCGTTGTGACATAGCTGAGGGACAATGCTATCGTGTTGGAGCTGCTGTAGGGAGAGTGTTAGGAGTTAGTGTAGGCTTCAAGAACGCCAACGGTCCTTCTTAGGGCCACATCTAACCGTGTGCAGTACTGTGGAGGCTGCTTTTTGCAGTGTTGCACATTTTTTTTTTTGGTATATCGGCCGTGCAGAGCATTGCGCCCTGCAGTAATACTACAGGGACAGAAGTGGTGGTTAGGCAGGGAGAGTGTTAGGAGTGATTGTAGGCTTCAAGAACCCCAATGGTCCTTCTTAGGGCCACATCTAACCGTGTGCAGTACTGTGGAGGCTGCTTTTTGCAGTGTTGCACATTTTTTATTTTTTGGTATATCGGCCGTGCAGAGCATTGCGCCCTGCAGTAATACTACAGGGCCAGAATTGTGTAGGCAGGGCCAGAAGACATATATTATTGATTGAATATACGCTGTTGGCTTTTTCCAAAAAATATTGGGCAAAAAATCTATTTGGCCTACCTGTCACTGTGCTCAGTGTTCTGGGTCCGTGTGTGCTGGGGGTAGTAGTTCTACAAATAAATACGCAGGCAGCTAAGTGTTACAGCAGGCGTGCGCCAAATTATTTCCTGGCTTAGAAATCACCGCTCTGTTGCAGGTAATAACAGTGCGACACTCTGCAGTTCTCTGACACACTCCAGGGACAGAATTGTGGAGGCAGGGACAGTGTTACCATGCAGGGCGGCGCTGGGTCCCGCGGCCGGCGCGCGCCGCTTCGAGCTCGGCTTCGGCGTCCCGGAGCTGTGCTGTCAGGGATCTCCCGGCGGCGTGGAGCAGCCAGCGTGCAGCAGCGTGGAGCAGCCAGCGTGCTGCGGCGTGGGCGTGTCCGCCCGTAGGGTGCCGCCCGCTCTCATCCACCTCCCTTAGGCAACAGGGGGAGAGTCGGCTCCTCCCACTCTCCGCCCCGGGGCGGAGGCTTTTAGTTAAAAGGCTGGCAGTGACCTGAACTCACTGCCAGTTATTGGTTCTGCTAGCCTCTAGTCAGGTCTATTCTAGTCTGTCCTAGTTGCTTGTCAGTTTCCTTTTGTTTGCCTGTGAGCTACACCTCCAGCCTGGTTTCACCTAGTAGTTTTGTTGGTCTGTTTCACCTGCCTCTTCTGTCGGCACTCTGTCCCCTGTTAGTAGTTCCACCCAGGTAGTCGCCAGGTCCCTAGCCAGTGCAGGGACTGCCGCCCAGTTGTCCGCCTGGGGTTAGCCAGGGCCGAGGCAAGTAGGCAGGGACAGTGGGGTGCAGGAGATCAGGGCACCCCAACTGGCGCTCGGGGGGCAGAGTGCCGTAACATAATAACTGGCCCTTTTAAACCGTTTTTGTCATGGAGGCGATCAGTTCCCTCACGAACCAGCTGCAGGCCCTGGTACCTGTGATCCAGGATTTATCCGCCCGCATGGTGGCCCAGGAGCAGCGGGGGGTGTCGCAGGGGTCGGACGCCTCAACCAGCCCCGAACCCAAGTGCCCTCTTCCCGAGGTGTTTTCTGGGGAGAGGAACAAGTTTTTTGTTTTCCGACAGGCGTGTCGCCTGTTTTTTCGCATGCGTCCCCGTTCTTCCGGGTCGGAGGCTCAGAGGGTCGGGCTGATAATGTCCCTGCTGCGGGGCTCGGCACAGACATGGGCTTTCTCCATCCCCGAGGGTTCCTCCTGCCTGCAGTCCGTGGACTCCTTTTTTCAGGAACTCGGGGGTATCTTCGACGAACCGGACCGAGCGGGGTTGGCGGTTTCACGGTTGTTGGCGCTGCGGCAGGGGTTGTCGTGTGTGGAGGATTATTGCTCCAACTTCAGACGCTATGCGGGGGATACGACATGGAACGATAGCGCGCTGAAGGACGTTTTTCTGCAGAGCCTCTCGGACGCAGTTAAAGACCTGTTAATTTCCCACCCTGTAGGTGCTCATTCCGGAGTATTTGTCAGACTTTCAGGATGTATTCTCCAAACGACTGTCTAAGGCTCTGCCCCCCCATAGGGAGTGGGACTGTGGTATCGACCTGATTCCCGACGGTCCCATCCCTAAGGGAGCCATTTTCAATCTGTCAGGTCGTGAGCATGAAGCCCTCAAGTCCTATGTCTCGGAAGCTCTGGCCAACCGACATATCCGGCCGTCCAGGTCCCCGGCCGGGGCAGGTCTCTTCTTTGTAGAGAAGAAGGACGGGACACTAAGGCCTTGTGTGGATTATCGGGCCTTGAATAAAATCACTGTGAAGAACCAGTGCTCCTTGCCCCTAATTCCTGACTTGTTGAATCAGGTGGTAGGGGCTCACTGGTTCTCCAAACTGGACTTAAGGGGGGCTTACAATTTAATTCGCATCAGAGAGGGAGATGAATGGAAGACAGCGTTCAACACCCCGTTAGGACATTTTGAATGTCTGGTCATGCCTTTTGGACTCTGTAATGCCCCCGCTGTGTTTCAGGGTTTTATGAACGCAGTCTTCCACGACTTCCTGGGGGTATTTCTGGTCATTTATCTGGACGACATCCTGGTGTACTCACCTGACTGGGATTCACATGTGCGGCACCTGAGGTTGGTCCTGACCCGTTTGCGCGAGTATCAACTTTTTGTCAAATTAGAGAAATGTACATTTGGCTCTAAACAAGTATCCTTCCTTGGTTATGTAATTTCCCCCACAGAGATTCAGATGGAGTCTGATAAAGTAGCAGCAATCTCCCAATGGGTCAGACCCGACAACCTCAAGGCTCTCCAGCGGTTCTTAGGTTTTGCAAATTTCTACCGCAAATTCATTAGAAATTACTCAGTTATTGCTCAACCTCTGACCGACCTGACTAAGAAGGGGGCTGACTTGGGCAAGTGGTCGCCTGCAGCCCTTGAGGCCTTTAGCCGTCTAAAAAAGGCATTCACGACTGCCCCGGTGCTAATACAGCCGGACGCACGACTACCCTTTTTTATTGAGGTAGACGCGTCGGAAGTGGGGACAGGAGCAGTATTGTCGCAGGAAGTCAGTGGGAGGTCTGGCTATAGCCCATGTGCGTTCTTTTCGCGAAAGTTCAATTCAGCAGAGCGCAACTACGACGTGGGTAACCGTGAATTGTTGGCTATCAAATGGGCTCTGGAAGAGTGGCGACACCATCTTGAGGGTGCTAGACACCCAATTACCGTATATACTGATCACAAGAATCTGGTATATCTCGCCAATGCGAAAAGACTCACTGCTCGTCAAGCCAGGTGGGCGTTGTTCTTCGCCAGGTTTAACTTCGTCGTGACCTATATCCCCGGAGAGAAGAACGTGAAGGCGGATGCTCTGTCACGGAGTTTCGGGGTACCAGACAGTGGGACCATGACTCCCGAGAATATCTTAGCCCCCGGCGTGGTGGTGGCAGTGTTAGAGTCTAACTTCGTCCCTCAACTACAGGATGCTCAGCAGGACGCTCCGTCAGGGGTGCCGGAGGGCAGATGGTTTGTGCCAGAGACCCTATGCCCTAGAGTCATGGATGAGTCCCACTCGTCGGCTCTCGCCGGGCATCCAGGGTTCCAGGGGACCCTGGAGCTTTGCTCCCGATACTTCTGGTGGCCAGGCATGTCTCAGGAGATCCGCAACTTTGTGAGGGGTTGCTCGGTCTGTGCTCGCAATAAGAGTCGGCGGCGTCCTCCGGAGGGTCCTCTGAGACCACTACCGGTTCCTTCCAGTCCCTGGTCTCACTTATCAGTAGATTTCATCACTGACCTACCAGAATCCCAGAAATGCACCACTATCTTAGTGGTGGTCGACCGGTTCTCAAAGATGGCACATTTTGTGGCGTTAAAAAAGCTACCCTCGGCAAAAGAATTTGCCACGATTTTTGTAAAGGAAATAATTCGCCTACATGGGGTTCCCCAAAATATTGTATCTGATCGCGGGGTTCAGTTTGTGTCGCAGTTTTGGCGTGCTTTCTGCAGAAACCTGGGAACGTCGCTTTCTTTCTCGTCAGCGTTCCACCCGCAGACTAATGGTCAGACTGAGCGGAAGAACCAAGACTTAGTGCAATATTTACGGTTGTTTGCCAGCGAAAAGGCTTACCAGTGGGCAGAGTTCCTGCCGTTGGCAGAGTTTGCACTAAACAACCGCCTTTGTTCTTCTACTGGGGTGTCTCCATTTTTTAGTGTATACGGTCAGCATCCTCGCTTCCTTACAGCAATCCCTACTCCGTCGCTCTGTCCGGCAGCGGATGACGCCACAGATACGCTTCGGGGAGTATGGAAAGAGGTGCAGAGAAACTTGGAGGCAGCGGGGGCCCGTATGCAGTTGCGCAGTGGGAAGAGTCTGTCTGTGTCTGAACCTTACAGGGTGGGACAGAAGGTATACCTGTCTTCTAAAAATCTCAAATTGCGGGTCCCGTCCTTGAAGCTGGCGCCACGTTACGTGGGGCCGTTTGCCATCACACGTGTGGTGAACCCACTCGCCTACGAGCTGGGGTTGCCAACCACATGGAGGGTTCACAGGGTATTCCATAAGTCGCTGCTGAAACCTTTTGTCCCTTCGGTGATACCCACCTCCGGTCCCCCTCCGCCCACCCTGGTCCGGGATGAAGTCGAATACGAGGTCCAGGAGATACTGGACTCTCGTCGGTGTCGAGGAATCCTACAATACTTGGTGGCCTGGAAGGGTTTTCCACCAGAAGATCATTCCTGGGTGGCCGCATGTGATGTTCATGCTCCCGTGTTGGTACGGCGGTTCCACCGTCGTTTTCCAGATAAGCCTGGTCGAGTTTCCGGGGGCCCGGAGGTCCCCCGTCAGAGGGGGGGTAATGTTACCATGCAGGGCGGCGCTGGGTCCCGCGGCCGGCGCGCGCCGCTTCGAGCTCGGCTTCGGCGTCCCGGAGCTGTGCTGTCAGGGATCTCCCGGCGGCGTGGAGCAGCCAGCGTGCAGCAGCGTGGAGCAGCCAGCGTGCTGCGGCGTGGGCGTGTCCGCCCGTAGGGTGCCGCCCGCTCTCATCCACCTCCCTTAGGCAACAGGGGGAGAGTCGGCTCCTCCCACTCTCCGCCCCGGGGCGGAGGCTTTTAGTTAAAAGGCTGGCAGTGACCTGAACTCACTGCCAGTTATTGGTTCTGCTAGCCTCTAGTCAGGTCTATTCTAGTCTGTCCTAGTTGCTTGTCAGTTTCCTTTCGTTTGCCTGTGAGCTACACCTCCAGCCTGGTTTCACCTAGTAGTTTTGTTGGTCTGTTTCACCTGCCTCTTCTGTCGGCACTCTGTCCCCTGTTAGTAGTTCCACCCAGGTAGTCGCCAGGTCCCTAGCCAGTGCAGGGACTGCCGCCCAGTTGTCCGCCTGGGGTTAGCCAGGGCCGAGGCAAGTAGGCAGGGACAGTGGGGTGCAGGAGATCAGGGCACCCCAACTGGCGCTCGGGGGGCAGAGTGCCGTAACAGACAGAAGACATATATTATTCCTTGAATATACGCAGTGGTCCTTTTCTAAAAAATATTGGGCAAAAAATCTATTTGGCCTGCCTCTCACTGTGCTCAGTGTTCTGTGTCCGTGTGTGCTGGGTGTAGTAGTTCTACAAATAAATACGCAGCCAGCTAAGTGTTACAGCAGGCGTGCGCCAAATTATTTCCAGGCTCTGAAATCACCGCTCGGTTTCAGTTAATAACAGTGCAACACTGCAGTTCTGTGAAATACTCCAGGGATAGAAGACATATATTATTCCTTGAATATACGCAGTGGTCCTTTTCTAAAAAATATTGGGCAAAAAATCTATTTGGCCTGCCTCTCACTGTGCTGCTCAGTGTTCTGTGTCCGTGTGTGCTGGGTGTAGTAGTTCTACAAATTTATACGCAGGCAGCTAAGTGTTACAGCAGGCGTGCGCCAAATTATTTCCTGGCGTTCCGTGAGCGAAGTCAGACTCCAACCACAGGCCAATAAGCGGCACATTTAATTACCGCGTTCTGTTTCTGCATTACTGGTAATACAGCATGCAGAGGGGTAGGGGTAGGCCTAGAGGACGTGGGCGCGGCCGAGGACGCAGAGGCTCTAGTCCGGGTGTGGGCACAGGCCGAGCTCCTGATCCAGGTGTATCGCAGCCGACTGCTGTGGGATTAGGAGAGAGGCACGTTTCTGGCGTCCCCACATTCATAGCACATTTAATGGGTCCACGCGGTAGACCTTTATTAGAAAATGAGCAGTGTGAGCAGGTCCTGTCGTGGATGGCAGAAAGTGCTTCCAGCAACCTATCGTCCACCCAGAGTTCTGCGCCGTCCACTGCTGCAACTCAGAATCCTCTGTCTGCTGCTCCTCCTTCCTCCCAGCCTCCTCACTCCATGAAAATGAGACATTCTGAGGAGCGGGCAGACTCCCAGGAACTGTTCTCGGGCCCCTGCTCAGATTGGGCAGCAGTGGTTCCTCTCCCACCAGAGGAGTTTATCGTGACTGATGCCCAACCATTGGAAAGTTCCCGGGGACCGGGAGATGAGGCTGGGGACTTCCGGCAACTGTCTCAAGACCTTTCAGTGGGTGAGGAGGACGATGACAATGAGACACAGTTGTCTATCAGTGAGGTAGTAGTAAGGACATTAAGTCCGAGGGAGGAGCGCACCGAGGATTCTGAGGAAGAGCAGCAGGACAATGAGGTGACTGACCCCGCCTGGTTTGCTACGCCTACTGAGGACAGGTCTTCAGAGGGGGAGGCAAGGGCAGCAGCAGGGCAGGTTGCAAGAGGCAGTGCGGTGGCCAGGGGTAGAGGCAGGGCCAGACCGAATAATCCACCAACTGTTTCCCAATGCGCCCCCTCGCGCCATGCCACCCTGCAGAGGCCGAGGTGCTCAAAGGTCTGGCAGTTTTTCACTGAGAGTGCAGACGACCGATGAACAGTGGTGTGCAACCTTTGTCGCACCAAGATCAGCCAGGGAGCCAACACCACCAGCCTCACCACCACCAGCATGCGCAGGCATATGATGGCTAAGCACCCCACAAGGTGGGACGAAGGCCGTTCACCACCTCCGGTTTGCACCACTGCCTCTCCCCCTGTGCCCCAACCCTCCACTGAGATCCAACCCCGCTCTGAGGACACAGGCACTACCGTCTCCTGGCCTGCACCCACACCCTCACCTCCGCTGTCCTCGGCCCCATCCACCAATGTCTCTCAGCGCAACGTCCAGCCGTCGCTAGCGCAAGTGTTTGAGCGCAAGCGCAAGTACGTCGCCACGCACCCGCACGCTCAAGCGCTAAACGTGCACGTAGCTAAATTTATCAGCCTGGAGATGCTGCCGTATAGGGTTGTGGAAACGGAGGCTTTCAAAAGTATGATGGCGGCGGCGGCCCCGCGCTGCTCAGTTCCCAGTCGCCACTGTTTTTCCCGATGTGCCGTCCCAGCCCTGCACGACCACGTCTCTGGCAACATTGTACGCGCCCTCACCAACGCGGTTACTGCCAAGGTCCACTTAACAACGGACACGTGGACAAGCACAGGCGGGCAGGGCCACTATATCTCCCTGACGGCACATTGGGTGAATTTAGTGGAGGAGTCAGAGTCAGAGCCTGGGACCGCTCACGTCCTTCCCACCCCCAGAATTGCGGGCCCCAGCTCGGTGGTGGTATCTGCGGCGGTGTATGCTTCCTCCACTAAAGCACCCTCCTCCTCGTCCTCCTCCAACGCAACCTCTGTCTCGCAATCAAGATGTGTCAGCAGCAGCACGACGCCAGCAGTCGGTGTCGCGCGGCGTGGCAGCACAGCGGTGGGCAAGCGTCAGCAGGCCGTGCTGAAACTACTCAGCTTAGGAGATAAGAGGCCCACGGCCCACGAACTGCTGCAGGGTCTGACAGAGCAGACCGACCGCTGGCTTGCGCCGCTGAGCCTCCAACCGGGCATGGTCGTGTGTGACAACGGCCGTAACCTGGTGGCGGCTCTGCAGCTCGGCAGCCTCACGCACGTGCCATGCCTGGCCCACGTCTTTAATTTGGTGGTTCAGCGTTTTCTGAAAATCTACCCACGCTTGTCAGACCTGCTCGGAAAGGTGCGCCGGCTCTGCGCACATTTCCGCAAGTCCCACACGGACGCTGCCACCCTGCGCACCCTGCAACATCGGTTTAATCTGCCAGTGCACCGACTGCTGTGCGACGTGCCCACACGGTGGAACTCTACGCTCCACATGTTGGCCAGGCTCTATGAGCAGCGTAGAGCTATAGTGGAATACCAACTCCAACATGGGCGGCGCAGTGGGAGTCAGCCTCCTCAATTGTTTTCAGAAGAGTGGGCCTGGTTGGCAGACATCTGCCAGGTCCTTGGAAAGTTTGAGGAGTCTACCCAGGTGGTGAGCGGCGATGCTGCAATCATTAGCGTCACCATTCCTCTGCTATGCCTCTTGAAAAGTTCCCTGCAAAGCATAAAGGCAGACGCTTTGCGCTCGGAAACAGAGTCGGGGGAAGGCAGTATGTCGCTGGATAGTCAGAGCACCCTCCTGTCTATATCTCAGCGCGGTGAGGAGGAGGAGGAGGAGGAAGATGAGGAGGAGGGGGAAGAGACAGCTTGGCCCACTGGTGAGGGTACACATGCTGCTGGCCTGTCATCCTTTCAGCGTGTATGGCCTGAGGAGGAGGAGGAGGAGGAGGATCCTAAAAGTGATCTTCCTAGTGAGGACAGCCATGTGTTGCGTACAGGTACCCTGGCACACATGGCTGACTTCATGTTAGGATGCCTTTCTCGAGACCCTCGCGTTACACGCATTCTGGCCACTACGGATTACTGGGTGTACACACTGCTCGACCCACGGTATAAGGAGAACCTTTCCACTCTCATACCCGAAGAGGAAAGGGGTTCGAGAGTTTTGCTATACCACAGGACCCTGGCGGACAAACTGATGGTAAAATTCCCATACGACAGCGCTAGTGGCCGAAGGCGCAGTTCCGAGGGCCAGGTAGCAGGGGAGGCGCGGAGATCAGGCAGCATGTACAGCACAGGCAGGCCAACACTCTTTAAGGCCCTTGACTGGTTTATGGCTCCCCAGCAAGAGTGTGTCACCGCTCCCCAGTCACAGCTGAGTCGGTGAGAGCACTGTAAAAGGATGGTGAGGGAGTACGTAGCCAATCGCACGACCGTCCTCGGTGACGCCTCTGCCCCCTACAACTACTGGGTGTCGAAGCTGGACACGTGGCCTGAACTCGCGCTGTATGCCCTGGAGGTGCTTGCTTGTCCTGTGGCTAGCGTCTTGTCAGAGAGGGTGTTTAGTGCGGCTGGGGGAATCATCACAGATAAGCATACCCGCCTGTCAACCAACAGTGCCGACAGGCTAACACTCATCAAGATGAACAAAGCCTGGATTTCCCCAGACTTCTCTTCTCCACCAGCGGACAACACCGATACCTAAGCATCGTTCTGTATCCCCATCAAAAACGGGGACCTTTTCGCTTCATCAATCTGTGTATAATATTCCTCCTCCTCCTCCTGCTCCTCCTCCTGAAACCTCACATAATCACGCCGAACGGGCAATTTTTCTTAGGCCCACAAGGCTCAGTCATATAATTTTTCTAAACAATTTTTATGCGTTTCAATGCTCATTAAAGCGTTGAAACTTTCACCTCAACCAATTTTTATTTTAACTGGGCTGCCTCCTAGCCTAGTTAACAATTAAGCCACAATAACCAAAGCGATTAATGGGTTTCACCTGCCCTCTTGGTTGGGCATGGGCAATTTTTCTGATGTACATTAGTACTGTTGACACACCAATTTTTGTGGGCCCTCGCCTACAGTGTAATCAAATTAATTTTTACCCCACCTGCATTACAGCTGACCTTACATCAGCTGTGTTGGGCACTGCAATGGGATGAATTAATGTACCGCCGGTGGCTTCCTGGCACCCACCCATGCTGTGGGTCCACAGGGAGTTGTAAATGCATCTGTTTCCACTTCTAAAGAACCCCAGTCTGATTGGGGCATGCAGTGTGGGCCGAAGCCCACCTGCATTAAACATGACATCACTACCTCAGCTGTGTTGGGCAATGCAATGGGATATTTTTATTTACCGCCGGTGGGTTCCAGGGAGCCACCCATGCTGTGGGTCCACAGGGAGTTGTAAATGCATCTGTTTCCACTTCTAAAGAACCCCAGTCTGACTGGGGCATGCAGTGTGGGCCGAAGCCCACCTGCATTAAACATGACATTACTACCTCAGCTGTGTTGGGCAATGCAATGGGATATTTTTATGTACCGTCGGTGGGTTCCAGGGAGCCACCCATGCTGTGGGTCCACAGGGAGTTGTAAATGCATCTGTTTCCACTTCTAAAGAACCCCAGTCTGACTGGGGCATGCAGTATGGGCCGAAGCCCACCTGCATTAAACATGACATTACTACCTCAGCTGTGTTGGGCAATGCAATGGGATATATTTATGTACCGCCGGTGGCTTCCTGGCACCCACCCATGCTGTGGGTTCACAGGGAGTTGTAAATGCATCTGTTTCCACTTCTAAAGAACCCCAGTCTGACTGGGGCATGCAGTGTGGGCCGAAGCCCACCTGCATTAAGCACAACATTACATCAGCTGTGATGGGCACTGCAATGGGATATTTTTATGTACCGCCGGTGGGTTCCAGGGAGCCACCCATGCTGTGGGTGCACACGGAATTCCCATTGCAGAGTTGTACCTGCCTGTGACTATATATAAAAAAACGTGGTCTGACTGGGACATGCAGACACCTTGACAGAATGAATAGTGTGTGGCACACAGGTTCCCCATTGCTATGCCCACGTGTGCAGCTCCAGATGGAGGTGGCACAGGATTGGATTTCTCATTGCTTCTGTACAGCATTGTGGGCTATCGCCCCGCCCCTTTTAAAGAGGGTCGCTGCCTAGCCGTGCCAACCCTCTGCAGTGTGTGCCTGCTTTTCCTGTGGCAGACGCACTTATAAATAGACATGAGGGTGGCGTGGCATGAGGGCAGCTGAAGGCTGGGCAGGGACAGTTTGGTGTGCGCTGTGGACACTGGGTCATGGGGGGGGGGATTTGGCAGCATGTAACCCAGGAGAAGTGGCAGCGGAGTGTCATGCAGGCAGTGATTGTTCTTTGTTGGAGGTAGTGTGGTGCTTAGCTAAGGTATGCATTGCTAATGAGGGCTTTTCAGATGTTAAAGTTGTTGGGGGGGGGGCCCACTCTTGCTGCTATTGTGGCTTAATAGTGGGACCTGTGAACTTGAGATGCAGCCCAACATGTAGCCCCTCGCCTGCCCTATCCGTTTCTGTGTCGTTCCCATCACTTTCTTGAATTGCCCCAATTTTCACAAATGAAAACCTTAGTGAGCATCGGCGATATACAAAAATGCTCGAGTCGCCCATTGACTTCAATGGGGTTCGTTACTCGAAACGAACCCTCGAGCATCGCGAAAAATTCGTCTCAAGTAACGAGCACCCGAGCATTTTGGTGCTCGCTCATCTCTAACAAGGATCTCTCCCATGTTCTGTAAATACCCAGGACTGTGACAGTAATGAGAGGGCATCCACTACGTCTTGAGGAAAGCAGATTTCATCACCAACCCAGAAAGGGGTTCTTTACTGTAAGAGCAGTTAGACTGTGGAACTCTCTGCTTGAGAATGTGGTGATGGCAAAAGTTTAAAAGGGGACTTGATGTCTTTCTGGAGCGGAAGGATATTACAGTATATAAATCTTAGGTTAATTGTTAATCCGGGTATACACGCACGTAGGAACTATTAGGGGTTGATCCAGGGATTAGTCTGATTGCCATCAAGGAGTCGGGAAGGAATTTTTCCCCCAAAAGGGCTAATTGGCTTCTGCTCTTGGGTTTTTTTTTTGTCTTCCTCTGGATCAACAACACAGGAGAATAAAACAGGCTGCACTAGATGGACATTGTCTTCATTCGGCCTTACAAACTATGTTACTATGTTACTATGTCTCTTTAAATCAGTAATGGTTGCTTTCATCGCTCCAAAGACTAGATGAACCACAAAGAAGTTCCACAGTCCATACCTGGCGCAGTTGATTCTTCCCCCCAGGACCTTCACCTCTGCCCACACCCTCAGTAATCGTGGGCCTCAAGCGGACCCAGATGCTAGTGCGGCTGTGAACGTCTCATTAATGCAGTAACGCTCCTTTTGTTTGTCCCAAATCACTGTTTTAGATAACTGTGGTAACACGAGAGAAAATATATGTTGCCCACCGCTGATCCCCAGACCCCAAGCAGGAGGAGAAGGTGGCATAATAAGGACGAGAAACCATAACTGAGGTAGGACCCGCAATATTCTGTGAGGGAAGCACGGGAGCGGGCACTGGTCAGGCTCGGTCCCAGCCCCAACCTTGAGTAACCCAAGGTGCCCTGAGTTAAATAGCTATGGGAAATCCATGTGTACCCACATTTCTCCCCACTTCATTCTGTGTATGTGTCTGGCAGCTGAACACCGCAATGGGAAACCTTTGTACACCCACAGTATAGGCGGCCCCAGTAACATTTCTGTAGCAAGAGTATAGGCGAACCAATCAAACCTCTCAGTAGCAAGTGTATAGGTGGACCACAGAAATATTTCTGTAGCAAGAGTATAGGCGAACCTCTCAAAACTTTCAGTACCAAGAGTATAGGCGGACCCCTGTACCATTTCTGTAGCAAGAGTATAGGCTAACTCCAATAACATTTCTGTAGCAAGAGTATAGGTGGACACCTGTAACATTTATGTAGCAAGAGTATAGGCTGACCAAAGTAACATATATGTAGCAAGAGTATAGGCGAACCCCTGTAACATTTCTGTAGCAAGAGTATAGGCGGACCCCAGTAACATTTCTGTAGCAAGAGTGTATGCAAACCCCTGTAACATTTCTGAAGCAAGACTATAGGCAGATCCCAGTAACATTTATGTAGCAAGAGCATAGGCGGACCCCAATAACATTTATGTAGCAAGAGTATAGGTGAACCCCTGTAATAATTCTGTAGCAAGAGTATATGCGATCCCCGGTAACATTTCTGTAGCAAGAGTATAGGCGGACCCCAATATTATTTCTGCAGCAAAAGTAAAGGCGGACATCAATCACATTTACGTAGCAAGAGTATAGGCAGACCCTAATAACATTTCTGTAGCAAGAGCATAGATGGACCCCTGTAACATTTATGTAGCAAGAGTATAGGCGGACCCCAGTAACATTTCTGTAGCAAGAGTATAGGCGGACCCCTGTAACATTTCTGTAGTAAGAGTATAGGCTAACCCCAATAACATTTCTGTAGCAAGAGTATAGGTGGACCCCTGTAACATTTCTGTAGCAAGAGTATCGGTGGACCCCTGTAACATTTATGTAGCAAGAGTATAGGCGGACCCCAGTAACATTTCTGTAGCAAGAGTATAGGCGGACCCCAATCACATTAATGCAGCAAGAGTATAGACGGACCCAAATCACAGTTATGTAGCAAGAGTATAGGCGGACTCCAGTACCATTTCTGTAGCAAGAGTATAGACGGACCCCAGTAACATTTATGTAGCAAGAGCATAGGAGGACCCCAATAACATTTATGTAGCAAGAGTATAGGCGAACCCCTGTAACAGTTCTGTAGCAAGGGTATAGGCGGACCCCATTATTATTTCTGTAGCAAGAGTATAGGCGGACCCCAATCACATTTATGTAGCAAGAGTATAGGCGGACCCCAATCACATTTATGTAGCAAGAGTATAGGCGGATCCTAATAACAATTCTGTAGCAAGACTATAGGCAGGCCCCAGTATCATATATGTAGCAAGAGTATAGGCGGACCCCTCAAACCTTTCAGTAGCAAGTGTATAGGCAGACCCCAGTAACATTTCTGTAGCAAGAGTATAGGCGGACCCCTGTAACATTTATGTAGCAAGAGTATAGGCGGACCGCTGAAACATTTCTGTAGCAAGAGTATAGGCGAACCCCAATAACATTTCTGTAGCAAGAGTATAGGTGGACTCCAGTAACATTTCTGTAGCAAGAGTATAGGCGAACCCCAATAACATTTCTGTAGCAAGAGTATACGTGGACCCCAATAACATTTAGGTAGCAAGAGTATAGGCGAACCCAAATAACATTTCTGTAGCAAGGGTATTGGTGGACCCCAATAACATTTATGCAGCAAGAGTATAGGCGGACCCCTCTAACCTTTCAGTAGCAAGTGTATAGGCGTACCCCAGTAACATTTCTATAGCAAGAGTATAGGTGGACCCAATAACATTTTTTGTAGCAAGAGTACAGGCGGACACCTGTAGCATTTCTGTAGCAAAAGTATAGGTGAACCCGAATAACATTTCTGTAGCAAGAGTATAGGTGGACCCCAGTAACATTTCTGTAGCAAGAGTATAGGCGGACCCCTGTAACATTTCTGTAGCAAGAGTATAGGTGGACCCCAATAACTTTTATGTAGCAAGAGTATAGGCAGACCCCAGTAACATTTCTGTAGCAAGAGTATAGGCGGACCCCCATAACATTTCTGCAGCAAGAGTATAGGCGAACACCTGAAGAAAAAAAAATTGGTTACCAGGAGTGTAGGCTAAGGCAGGAAAAATTAGTTAGATAACTGTATAGGCAAGGGCCTGAAAAATTGGTGTACCAAGAGTACAAGTGTACCCCTGAAAAGTTGCTGAACCGCGAGGGCAGGTGAAACCCATAAACATTTTTTTAAAGATACAGCTCGTTGTTGCTTAATTTGTAACAGAGCCTGAAGGCAGCCCTATGAAAAAGATATTGGTTTCTCTTAAAGTATAAATACTTTTGAAACTTGTAAAATCAGTAAAAAAAAATTTAAAAAGAGCATTTTGGGCCGAAGAAAAAATGGCAGTTCAGCGTGATGACATGCTGTTTTAGGAGGAGGAGAAGGAGTAATAATATCTGAGAGTGATTGACAAAGCTAGAGGATGCATTATTCTCCTGTTGCAGTGAAAAGAATCATTAGGTTCCGCTGCTTTCCGCCGCTGGAGAAGAGAAGTCTGGGGAAATCCAGCCTTTGTTCATCTTTATGAGCTTAAGCATGTCAGCACTGGCAATTGACAGGCGGGTACGCTTATCCATGATGATTCCCCCAGCTGCACTAAACACCCTCTCTGACAAGACACTAGCGGCAGGGCAGGCCAGCACTTCCAGGATGTACAGCGCAAGTTTGTGCCACATGTCCAGCTTTGACACCCAATAGTTGTATGGAGCAGAGGCATCACAGAGGATGGTGGTACGATCGGGCTTTGTACTGCCTCACCATCTTTTTACAGTGCTCCCTCCGACTCAGCCTTGACTGGGAAATGGTGACACAGTCTTGCTGGGGAGCCATAAAGCTGACAAAGGCCTTGGAGAGTGTTCCCCTGCCTGTGCTGGACATGCTGCCTGATCCCCTTGCCTCCCCTGCTACTTGGCCCTCGGAACTGCGTCTTCTGCCACCAGCGCTGTTAGATGGAAACTTTAACATCACCTTTCCCACCAGGGCCCTGTGGTATTGCATCACTCTTGTACCCCTTTCCTCTTCGGGAATGAGAGTGGAAAGGTTCTCCTTATACCGTGGGTCTAGAAGGGTGTACACCCAATAATCCGTGTTGGCCAGAATGTGTCTAACGCAAGGGTCATGGGAAAGGCAGCCTAACATGAAGTCAGTCATGTGTGCCAGGCTCCCAGTACGCAACACATCGCTGTCTTCACTAGGAAGATGACTTTCAGGATCCTCCTCCTCTTCAGCCCATACACGCTGAACAGATGAGAGGCAAGCAGCATGGGTACCTTCTGCAGTGTGGTCAGCTGTCTCTTCCCCCTCCTCCTCCTCCGACTCCCCATCCTCCTCTTCCAAAACGCTCTGAGATATAGACATGAGGGTGGTCTGGCTATCAAGTGACATACTGTCAGTCCCCATCTCCTGTTCCAACCGCGAAAAGCGTCTGCCTCTATGCTTAGCAGAGAAATTCTCAGCAGGCAAAGCAGTTGAATGGTAACGCTAATGACGGTCGCATTTCTGCTCACCATCTGGGTTGACTCCTCAAAGTTTCCAAGGAGCTGGCAGAATTATGTCATCCATGCCCACTTCTCAGTAAAGAATTGTGGAGGCTGACTACCACTTCACTGCCCATGTTGCAGCTGGTATTTTCATATTGCTCTATGCTGCTCGAACAGCCTGGCCAACATGTGCAGCATAGAATTCCAGCGTGTGGTTATGTCGCACAGCACTCGGTGCTCTGGCAGCTGAAACTAATGTTGCAGGGTCCTCAAGGTGGCAGCGTACATGGTGGACTTGCGAAAATGTGCACAGACGCGGCGCACCTTGCCGAGCAGGTCAGACAAGTGGGGGTAGTTTTTCAGAAACCGCTGAACCACCAGATGAAGACGTGGGCCAGGCATGGCACATTTGTGAGGCTGCCGAGCTGCAGAGCAGCCACCAGGTTACGGCCATTGTCACACATGACCATTCCCTGTTGGAAGCTCAGCGGCGAAAGCCAGAGGTTGGTCTGCTCTGTCAGACCCCGCAGAAGCTCGGGGGCCGTGTGCCTCTTGTCACCTAAGCTGATTAGTTTTAGCACGGCTTGCTGACGCTTGCTCACCGCTGTGCTGCCGCGCCACACGCTACCGACTGCTTGCGACATGCTCTCACTTCTTAAATGAGAGGTAGACATGGCGGAGGAGGGGGAGGGTTTGGAGGAGGTGGCATAAAACGCCGCCGATACCACCACCGAGGTAGGACCCACTATTGTGGGTGTGGGTAGAACGTGAGCGGTCCCAGGCTCTGACTCGGTCCCAGCCTACACTAAGTTCACCCAATGTGCCATCAGGGAGATATAATGGCCCTGCCCGCCAGTACTTGTCTACGTGTCCGTGGTTAAGTGGACCTTCCCAGTAACCACGTTGGTGAGGGCACGATTTATGTTGCGGGGGACATGCTGGTGTAGGGCTGGGACGGCACACCAGGAAAAATACTGGTGACTGGGGACCGAGTAGGGTGGCACCGCCGCCGCCATCATGTTTTTGAAAACCTCTGTTTCCACAAGCCTGTACGGCAGCATCTGCAGGCTGATTAATTTGGCAATGTGCACGATTAAAGCTTGTGCATGCGGGTGGGTGGTGGCGTATTTGCACTTTCGCTCCAACGCTTGTGTTAGCGACAGCTGAACGCTGCGCTGAGAGACATTGCTGGATGGAGTGGAGGACGGTGGAGGTGAGGGTGTGGGTGCAGGCCGGGAGGCGCTCGTGCCTGTGTCCTGGGAGTGGGATTAGATATGTGTGAAAGGTTGTGGCACAGGAGAAGAGGCAGTGGTGTGACCCGGAGGCGGTGAATGGCCTTCGTCCCACCTTGCGGGGTGCTTGGCTATCATATGCCTGGCATGCTGGTGAAGCTGGTCGTGATGGTTCCCCGGCTGATCTTGGTGTGACACAAGTTGCCCACCACTGTTTGTTGGTCGTCTGCGCTCTCACTAAAAAACATCCACACCTTTGAACATCTAGCCCTCTGCACGGAGGCTTGCCGCAAGGGGGTGCTTTGAGAAACTGTTGGGGGATTCTTCGCTCTGGCCCTGCCTCTACCCCTGGCCACTCCACTGCCTCTTCCAACCTGTCCTGCTGCTGCACATGCCTCCCACTCTGAAGCCCTGTCCTCAGTAGGCTTAGCAAACCAGGTGGGGTCAGTCACCTTATCATCCAGCAGCTCTTCCGGAAAAAGTTGGCGCTATATAAATAAAGATTATTATTATTATTATCTTCCTCCGAATCCTCTGTGCGCTCCTCTCTCGGACTTACTGCCCTTACTACTACCTCACTGACAGACAACTGTGTCTCATCATCCTCATCCACAAAAAGCTCTTGAGGCAATTGTCGAAAGTCCCCAGCCTCATCACCCGGACTCCAGGAACTTTCCAAAGGTTGGGCATCGGTCACGACAAACTCCTCAGGTGAGAGAGGAACCGTTTTTTCTCACTCATGGCAGGGACCCGAGAACAGTTCCTGTGAGTCTGCCTGCTCAGAATATGTCATTTTCCTGGAGTGAGGAGGCTTGGAGGAAGGAGGAGGAGCTAGAGGATTCAGAGTTGCAGACCCTAGGCTGGGAGTATTGGACTGCGTGGAAGACTGGGTGGTCAATACATTGCTGGACGCGTTTTCTGCCATCCATGACAGGCCCCGCTCGCACTGCTCTGCTTGTAATAAAAGTCTACCACGCGGACCCACCAATTGTGATATGACGCTGGGGAGCCCAGAAACTTGCCTCTATCCTAATCCCTTAGCAGCCGGCTGTGATTCACCATGCCCAGGAACTCGTTCTGTGCCCACACCCTCACTTGGACGCCCGAGTCCGCGTCCACGTCCTCGACTCTTACCCCTACTCCTCATCATGGTGGATTAAGAATAGAGCAGGGCCCAAATAAATTACCCCACTGTACAGTGCTGACAACTGTGGCTAATTCACCGCACACAGAGACACTCACTGATTGGACCGAAATGCTAATGGTGTGAAAAGATTAAAATATAACTTTAATTAAATAAATTTAAAATCTATCTATGAACAAACAAACATATAGCATAGTCTTATGATGTGATATTGTGTAGGTGAATCCTTCAATAAGGATTAATTCTGTATATTAACACAGACTTATAGGTCAGCATTAAAGGGGTTGTCCCGCGCCGAAACGGGTTTTTTTTTTTTTCAACCCCCCCCCCCCGTTCGGCGCGAGACAACCCCGATGCAGGGACGTACAGAAAGCTCACCGGAGCGCTTACCTTAATCCCCGCGCTCCGGTGACTTCTATACTTTCCTGTGAAGATGGCCGCCGGGATCCTCTGCCTCCGTGGACCGCAGCTCTTCTGTGCGGTCCATTGCCGATTCCAGCCTCCTGATTGGCTGGAATCGGCACGTGACGGGGCGGAGCTACACGGAGCTACACGGAGCCCCATAGAGAACAGGAGAAGACCTGGACTGCGCAAGCGCGGCTAATTTGGCCATCGGAGGGCGAAAATTAGTCGGCACCATGGAGACGAGGACGCTAGCAACGGAGCAGGTAAGTAAAAAACTTTTTATAACTTCTGTATGGCTCATAATTAATGCACAATGTATATTACAAAGTGCATTAATATGGCCATACAGAAGTGTATAGACCCACTTGCTGCCACGGGACAACCCCTTTAATAATGCAGCCTAACTCGATGGTTCAATTTGGATAGTTTTTGGGAAATGCCACCAATATTACCAAATAGGGTATAACGTCTCTAATCTGGGACGTCCCCAATTGAGTTTATAATGATCCAGTTGTTTAATATCCCAACGCGTTTCGCTCTGGAGTAGGCTCATCAGGGGCCAAGATGGTCTCCATAGGTATCGCACAAAGGTGCGTTATAGTGGCTAGACTCAATAGCCTAAAACAGCATACATATACTGCAATAGGCTGTGAAAAATGTGGTGAACATTGATAAAGCTAGGCCCATAAATTATAGAGGGCTAGCAATTCATAGACCTATTTTTATTGTTATTATTCGGGGTGACTTTCACACCCGTCTCTCTACGTTCTAATCTTGAGCTTTCTGTTGTCCCTTTCAATAGGCTATCTATTTTTAGGATGTATTCTAAGACCAATTTTAAAGTGCTTGCTCTGATGCTAAGGTATACTAATACCCCTTGAGAATTAATACCCTGTAGTCTAGTAAGACACTATATATAATAATAATTGACTGTAGTATAGAGTCAAGCTGATGAAAGCCCTAAGAAGACAAGATAAGCCTATAAATATCTCAAAATAACAAACAGATAGAGCGTCAGTCCAGATGGTGAACTGACAAAGCAACTGGGCTAGATCAACTCCCGGTTGTTATATAGAGGGCAATAAGTTTCGCCCTGAAGGGGCGTGTGATGGTAAACCCCAATCATACTCCGGAATCTACAAATGACGTCCTCCAAATTAGAATATGTTAAAATGGCCGCTGGAGGGTTGTCATAGCAACCAACCTATACATATGTCTATATAAACAATCATTCCATTTACGTGGTCTAGATGATTTATGCCCAGGTTACCCTGTTGTCCTATGTCGTCATATATGGCCTCCGATCCAGTTACCGCAGCTTAATAGCGAGATGAATAAGATAATTCGGTAAGTAAACATAGCACCAGTAAGGTGCCACCCTGTGGGCCGCAACCAGTGATGACGTTACTGCTCGCACTGCCCTAGGACGTGCATGCGTAATGACATAGTGCCGTCATGACGCTGACGCATGTGACGTGATGACGTAGTGACGTCACGACGTATGCAGCATTTTCGCGTGCTCTTTAGGTGGAACGTACAGTTGTGTGATGGAGACAAATGTGATCATGTATCATACGTAATGATGTCCGAGCATGCGTACTTAGATAGAGCGCAACGTTATGTGGATTCAGATAACCCGAATATGATAGACACCACGCATGCGCCTTGGTTAAAATGGAATATACATTGGCATGTATATATTATTTATCTAAAGTATAATGCTAATTAGTAGCAAAGATGATCATAATTAATACTTCATCCAAAGGGATGGCTATATACATGTCTAATCCTGACTACTATATTCATGATAGTTAATCTGTATGAAATTAATATATTCACTGTTATATATTGTAGTTACTGCGGTGATTAAAGATCTATTTTTGTGGGCTCATTTTTGTATAGAGAATTAAGGACATAACCGTAACACTGGGTGTATTAATTGTTCAAACCAACTTGAATGAAAGATGTTTAGACATATTTCAAAAAAAATGTTGGATATATGCCTTGGACAGCCAATTTATCCACGATTCCGGGCATACTTCAGGTTCAATATAAATACTTGAAGTATCCTGTGAAAACAGACCAGTTTTTTTGGGGATAGTAGACGATACGGTAGGAGGTGTAATTATTATAAGGTGTTTGTACGTTCACAGAGGTAAGTGTTGAATAAACATACCCTACCGTACTTCGGTTGGCTGTTGAGATACAGTCTCTACTATGATAATCAAATAAAACAGTTAAAGGAGAGGCTTTCGTTAAGACCATTTGGGCTATTCTATAGATCCAGCTCACTTCTTTCTGGAGAAATAATTTATTCGTGTTCCCTCGACGACCATCCAACCGGATCGTCTCAATCCCTTGAAAGTGGAGTTGTCCTTCGTCTCCCCCATGTACCTCCCACATATGATTTAAATGGGTGTAGGTTCTTTACGTCGCACGTTACCCAAATGGGCTAAGATTCGTCTGCGCATTTGTTGAGTCGTTTTACCAACGTAATTAAGGGGGCACGTGCAGGTCACGAGATAAACTACAGTTAATGTATTCACAATTAGAATATTTGATAGATGTAGAAACACTCGTGAATTTAGAACTTTTCTTGATGAATGCGCAAGCCGCACAATTGGAACAGGGGAACGTGCCCATGAATCTATGTCTACCAAGCCAAGTTAAGTTCGGAGTTGTAGGTCTTAGGTGGCTTTTAATTCATCTATCCCGAAGGCTTCTTCCTCGTCTGAAAGTGATCACTGGAGATGTTGGTATTAAGTCTCTGATATCCTCATCATCTTTGAGGATATCCCAGAACTGACCCAGAATCTTGCGTATTTCTGATGCTCCCGTGTCATATGTACCAATGACACGGACAATCTCAGACTCATGTTTTTTCCGGACTTGTAACAATTCTGATCTTTCTTTTTGAGACGTAAATTCATAGGCATCCTGAATCAACTTTTCAGGATATCCTCTTTTTTTAAATCTTGCTGATAGTTTTGCGCCTTCAGAGATAAACTCTTCTTGCAAATCCTTAAAAACTGGCCTTTTGGAATGCCTTTATGTAGAGGGTAAGGATGATGACTATTCCATGACAGAAAAACATTTGTGGCAGTGGTTTTTCGAAAATTAGTTGTTGAGTGTCCCATCATGTTTCATGGTTATTTTTAAATCAAGAAATGTGATGGAGGAATGATCACACTCAAAGGTCAGTTTCAGGTTTAAATTGTTTGCATTCAGTCCATTCACGAAGGTGCTGTATGTTTCTTGGTTACTGGTCCAGAGGATGAAAATATCATCTATGAACTAGGCCCATAGCAGGATGTTTTTGGTGAGAGTCTGATTTTCTTCGGAAAAAACATGGCGTTCCTCCCACCAGCCCATGTACAAATTTGCATACGATGGGGCACATGGCATCCCCATCGCCGTGCCCCTGAGCTGGTGGAAGTATTGGCCCTGATATAAAAAGTAGTTATGAGTCAGGACGAACGTCAGTAGTTCCTTCATAAAGATGTTATGATCATTAGATTATGACCCTCTTTGCTTTAGAAAATGGTCCACAGCTTCCACTCCCAAATCATGGGGAATGGAACTGTACAGACTTTCAATGTTTTGTGGCCAATAAGACATGGGAGTCAACATGAATGCCCTCAATTTGACGCAACATGTCTAGAGTGTCCTCTACATGGGACGGGAGGGCAGAGACAAACGGTCTTAGAATTTGAGCGATATAGACGCTGGCGTTCTGGTTCAGATTTTCCAGGCCCGACACTATTGGGCGTCCGCGTAGCGGATCTAGGCCCTTGTGAACCTTAGGAAGTATATAAAAAGTTGCAATCCTAGGGTGTTTTGAGACTAAAAATTCCAGCTCCGCGGGTCCTATCAGTTTTGATGTAAAGGCCCGATTAATGATCATGAGTAGTTCATTAGAAAAGTCCAATGTTGGGTCTAATGTTAATTTGCAGTATGTGTCTCTGTCTTTTAATAATGTCATACAGACTTCGATGTAATGGATCCGATTCATGATTACAACGTTACTCCCCTTATCGGAGGGTTTCACCACAATTTTTTTTATCAAATTCCAATGTTTTGAGGGCGATCAATTCTCTTTGAGACATATTAGCACACAGAGACTTGTAGATAAAGGAGGCTCTATGCTGTGACTTGAAAAAATTAACTCGCTGTCTGGCGCTGATAGCTACGAGTAATTTACCACTCACAGAGTCTTGTAGATAAGAAAGGCTGTATGGAGTGGGAGAAGATTCTAAAGCCAGTGGATAGTGCTGGTAACTGCGGCTATATCAGCCCCACCAAGGAAAGGGTATTGTGAGACACTCTGCACAGCGGCAGAGCTGAAATACTTTGCAGTGGCCCCGGTAATATTACCATACTGTTTAGCGGTGAGACCACTGTCTAAAGCACTGCAGACACAGAACGGTATAACTGAAATAGTTTGCAGTGGCCCAGGAAATATTACAGTACTGTTTAGCGGTGAGACCTCTGTCTAATGCACTGCAGAAGAAGGAGCGTTGGGGTTCTTGCACGGAGGATCATGAGGACTGTATAGCTTTCCCTATAGAAGTGTCTGTGTCCCTACACTCTGTGTTATGCACTGCAGACACAGAACCATATAACTGAACTACTTTGCAGTAGTCTAGGAATTTTAGAGTGTAGTTTCATGGCGAGAGCTGGTTGTACGGCACTGCAGGCTGAGAACGCTATTACTGAAAGGCTGGGAACAGGCCTAGATGCGAAATACAAAAGTTGGTGCACTACTGCTCCCAGCCAGCCACAACTGTAAAGCACATGGTGAGATGTAGCCCTAAGAAGGAGCGTTGGAGTTCTTGTACGGAGGATCAGGACTGTAAAAATTTCCCTATAGAAGTCACTGTGTCCCTAAACTCTGTGTTATGCACTGCACACACAGAACGGTATAACTGAAATGGCCTACACAGCCCGAGATGCTTAAAAAAAATGGTGCACTACTGCTCCAAGCAAGCCACAACTATAATGCACACGATGAGGAGTAGCCCTAAGAAGGACCATTGGGGTTCTTGACAACAGGATCCTATGCTAACACTATCTCTGTATAGGCAGTAGCACTTACCCTAACCTCTGCCAGCATGCGTCTGAGGCGAGCCGCGGGTGGGACCAGTTTAAGTACTTGGTGGTCACCTGATCGGCCCAGCCACTCACTGCTGTTGGCAGGCAGAGGGCTGGCACGTCACTGCAGGAAGTGGCTCCCATCTCATTGTCAGAACTCAGCTCAGTAATAAACAGTCCATTCCCCCCAGTAAAAATTTGGCTGTGATGAACTGCTATAAATTTATGACAGAACATTCCAGAGCACAGTTCTACTACTCCAATTGCTACTTTACTTCTACACAGTCCTGGATGGTGCCTCCTTTCCTAAACAAACACAAGAAGCACATATCACAATTATCCACAAGGAGGGTAAGGACTAGAGATGAGCGAGCACCAAAATGCTCGGGTGCTCGTTACTCGGGACGAAATTATCGCGATGCTCGAGGGTTCGTTTCGAGTAACGAACCCCATTGAAGTCAATGGGCGACCCGAGCATTTTTGTATTTCGCCGATGCTCGCTAAGGTTTTCATGTGTGAAAATCTGGGCAATTCAAGAAAGTGATGGGAACGACACAGCAACGGATAGGGCAGGCGAGGGGCTACATGTTGGGCTGCATCTCAAGTTCACAGGTCCCACTATTAAGCCACAATACCGGCAAGAGTGCCCCCCCCTCCCAACAACTTTTACTTCTGAAAAGCCCTCATTAGCAATGCATACCTTAGCTAAGCACCACACTACCTCCAACAAAGCACAATCACTGCCTGCATGACACTCCGCTGCCACTTCTCCTGGGTTACATGCTGCCCAACCCCCCCCCCCCCCCCTGCACGACAGTGTCCACAGCGTACACCAAATTGTTCCTGCCCAGCCTTCAGCTGCCCTCATGCCACGCCACCCTCATGTCTATTTATAAGTGCGTCTGCCACAGGAAAAGCAGGCACACACTGCAGAGGGTTGGCATGGCTAGGCAGCGACCCCCCCATAAAAGGGGCGGGCCGATAGTCCACAATGCTGTACAGAAGCAATGAGAAATCCAATCCTGTGCCACCTCCATCTCGAGCTGCACACGTGGGCATAGCAATGGGGAACCTATGTGCCACACACTATTCATTCTGTCAAGGTGTCTGCATGCCCCAGTCAGACCGCGGTTTTTTATAAATAGTCACAGGCAGGTACAACTCCGCAATGGGAATTTCGTGTGCACCCACAGCATGGGTGGCTCCCTGGAACCCACCCGCTGTACATAAATGTATCCCATTGCAGTGCCCTGGACAGCAGAGCTAACGTCAGATGAAATGCAGGTGGGCTTCGGCCCACACTGCATGCCCCAGTCAGACTGGGGTTCTTTACAAGTGGACAGATGTAGGTTAAACTCCGTGTGCACCTACAGCATGGGTGGCTCCCTGGAACCCACCGGTAGTACATAAAAATATCCCATTGCATTGCCCATCACAGCTGAGGTAATGTCGTGGTTAATGCAGGTGGGCTTCGGCCCACACTGCATGCCCCAGTCAGACTGGGGTTCTTTAGAAGTGGCAACAGATGCATTTATAATTCCCTGTGGACCCACAGCTTGGGTGGGTGCCAGGAAGCCACCGGCGGTACATAAAAATATCCCATTGCATTGTCCAACACAGCTGAGGTAGTAATGTCGTGCTTAATACAGGTGGGCTTCGGCCCACACTGCATGCCCCAGTCTGACTAGGGTTCTTTAGAAGTGGAAACAGATGCATTTATAATTCCCTGTGGACCCACAGCATGGGTGGGTGCCAGGAAGCCACCGGCGGTACATAAAAATATCCCATTGCATTGCCCAACACAGCTGAGGTAGTAATGTCGTGCTTAATACAGGTGGGCTTCGGCCCACACTGCATGCCCCAGTCTGACTGGGGTTCTTTACAAGTGGACAGATGTAGGTTAAACTCCGTGTGCACCTACAGCATGGGTGGCTCCCTGGAACCCACCGGTAGTACATAAAAATATCCCATTGCATTGCCCATCACAGCTGAGGTAATGTCGTGGTTAATGCAGGTGGGCTTCGGCCCACACTGCATGCCCCAGTCAGACTGGGGTTCTTTATAAGTGGAAACAGATGCATTTATAATTCCCTGTGGACCCACAGCATGGGTGGGTGCCAGGAAGCCACCGGCGGTACATAAAAATATCCCATTGCATTGCCCAACACAGCTGAGGTAGTAATGTCGTGCTTAATACAGGTGGGCTTCGGCCCACACTGCATGCCCCAGTCTGACTGGGGTTCTTTAGAAGTGGAAACAGATGCATTTATAATTCCCTGTGGACCCACAACATGGGTGGGTGCCAGGAAGCCACCGGCGGTACATAAAAATATCCCATTGCATTGCCCAACACAGCTGAGGTAGTAATGTCGTTCTTAATACAGGTGGGCTTCGGCCCACACTGCATGCCCCAGTCTGACTGGGGTTCTTTACAAGTGGACAGATGTAGGTTAAACTCTGTGTGCACCTACAGCATGGGTGGCTCCCTGCAACCCACCGGTAGTACATAAAAATATCCCATTGCATTGCCCAACACAGCTGAGGTAGTAATGTCGTGCTTAATACAGGTGGGCTTCGGCCCACACTGCATGCCCCAGTCAGACTGGGGTTCTTTAGAAGTGGAAACAGATGCATTTATAATTCCCTGTGGACCCACAGCATGGGTGGGTGCCAGGAAGCCACCGGCGGTACATAAAAATATCCCATTGCATTGCCCAACACAGCTGAGGTAGTAATGTTGTGCTTAATACAGGTGGGCTTCGGCCCACACTGCATGCCCCAGTCTGACTGGGGTTCTTTACAAGTGGACAGATGTAGGTTAAACTCTGTGTGCACCTACAGCATGGATGGCTCCCTGGAACCCACCGGTAGTACATAAAAATATCCCATTGCATTGCCCAACACAGCTGAGGTAGTAATGTCGTGCTTAATACAGGTGGGCTTCGGCCCACACTGCATGCCCCAGTCAGCCTGGGCTTCTTTACAAGTGGAAACAGATGCATTTATAATTCCCTGTGGACCCACAGCATGGGTGGGTGCCAGGAAGCCACCGGCGGTACATAAAAATATCCCATTGCATTGCCCAACACAGCTGAGGTAGTAATGTCGTGCTTAATGCAGGTGGGCTTCGGCCCACACTGCATGCCCCAGTCTGACTGGTAATATGTACCTTAACAGTAACCTCGTTGGTGGTAATGTGGTGGTGACTGCGGACCTGGTAGCGCGGTTTTATGTAGTTGGTTTTCGGAATGTGGCCAGGATTAAGTGGGCTGTGGCGGGGGGATGGTGGTGGTGCTCTCTTGTTGTGTCGTTAAAGGTGAAATTCTTGGACTGCCACCAGACGGACCAATGCAAAGGTATTTGCCAATAATGTTTTCATTGTTGGAGGAGGAGGGGGATGTTTTGGAGGCACTATGTGTCCTCTACACGTGTCCGTGGTTATATGCACCTTAACAGTAACAGCGTTGGTGGGAAATGGCCTCGCCGCCATCATGTCTTTGTGAAGCCTCTGTTTCCACACCCCAGTGACATACCATTAGCAGCGGTATAGGCAGAGCCCAAAATTATTAACATTTCAGCGGTAGCATTAGGCACAGGCCCCACTAACATATCACTAGCAGCAGTATAGGGGGAGCGCAGTCTTAGTTCCATTTCAGTAATAGTAGCACTCAAGACAGGCCCCAGTAACATTCCCATTGCAGCAGTTTAGGGAGATAACAGTCTCTTTCACATTTCAGTAGCTGCAGTATAGACAAGGCCCCAGTTACATTTATGTAGCAAAAGTGTAGGCCAACCCCACACACCTTTCTGTACCATGAGTGCAGGCGAAGAACATAGAAATTACTATGATTACACTGTAGGTGAGGGCCCCAAAAAATTGGTGTACCAGCAGTAGTAATGTACCTCAGAAAAAATTGGCCATGCCCAACCAAGATGGCAGGTGAAACCCATTAATCGCTTTGGTTAATGTGGCTTAAGTGTAACTAGGCCTGGAGGCAGCCCAGTTTAACGAAAAATTGGTTCAAGTTAAAGTTTCAACGCTTTTAAGAGCATTGAAACGTATAAAAATTGTTTAGAAAAATTATATGAGTGAGCCTTGTGGCCCTAAGAAAAATTACCCGTTCTGCGTGATTACGTGAGGTTTCAGGAGGAGGAGCAGGAGGAGGAATATTATACACAGATTGATGAAGCAGAAATGTCCCCGTTTTGGATGGTGAGAGAGAACGATGCTTCCATCCGCGGGTGCAGCCTACGTATTGCTTAGGTATCGCTGCTGTCCGCTGGTGGAGAATAGAAGTCTGGGGAAATCCAGGCTTTGTTCATCTTGATGAGTGTTAGCCTGTCGGCACTGTCGGTTGACAGGCGGGTACGCTTATCTGTGATGATTCCCCCAGCCGCACTAAACACCCTCTCTGACAAGACGCTAGCCGCAGGACAAGCAAGCACCTCCAGGGCATACAGCGCTAGTTCAGGCCACGTGTCCAGCTTCGACACCCAGTAGTTGTAGGTGGCAGAGGCGTCACGGAGGACGGTCGTGCGATCGGCTACGTACTCCCTCACCATCCTTTTACAGTGCTCCCGCCGACTCAGCCTTGACTGGGGAGCGGTGACACAGTCTTGCTGGGGAGCCATAAAGCTGTCCAGGGCCTTAAAGACTGTTGCACTGCCTGTGCTGTACATGCTGCTCGATCTCCGCACCTCCCCTGCTACCTGGCCCTCGGAACTGCGCCTTCGGCCACTAGCGCTGTCGGATGGGAATTTTACCATCAGCTTGTCCGCCAGGGTCCTGTGGTATAGCAACACTCTCGAACCCCTTTCCTCTACGGGAATGTGAGGGTTATGAACATATTAATTTATATATGTATGTATCTTTGATACACGTTTCCGGAGGCTTTAGGCCTAAATTGTACACTCTATTCTGTGTCCTATGAAAAGCTCTGATAAATGCTTGTACATTTAGGTTAGTACTTAATTACATTAAGTAGAGGTGTAATCTTAAATGTCCATCATGTCTCCAAGATCTTGTTAATCTCGTTACAATGATCAAAGGATAATGGAATGCTTCGATCATTAACTGCTGTCTAGGGCATGTGATTAAAATGTAGATTGTGATAAAGAATCAAGGTACTAGACAGCCAGTCTACATTCCAACAAAAGAAGCCATGTTTATTGAGAAAACGCAATTATTCACCACCTTAG
The DNA here is from genome assembly GCF_035609145.1 of Eleutherodactylus coqui. Taxonomy (NCBI): domain Eukaryota; kingdom Metazoa; phylum Chordata; class Amphibia; order Anura; family Eleutherodactylidae; genus Eleutherodactylus; species Eleutherodactylus coqui. The sequence goes on from NC_089841.1 coordinate 170,462,833, forward strand.
TACTTTGACCTCAGTATAACACATTGAACTTTGTAACACTAGCCTTTGCACTGATACGCCTACTGATACGCCTACTGATACGCCTACTGATACTCCTTCTATTTTTTGTATAAGAAATGACAATGTACAGAATAAACACAGATTGCTTTTAGACACAGGCCTGATCTCTGTGTTTCATTGCTTTCTCACGGCGGCCGCCATAACCACCTCTGATTTGGAGCCTCACAGCATATTGACGGAACATTGAATTCCCTAACAGGGAATGAGAGTGGAAAGGTTCTCCTTATACCGTGGGTCGAGCAGTGTGTACACCCAGTAATCCGTAGTGGCCAGAATGCGTGTAACGCGAGGGTCACGAGAAAGGCATCCTAACATGAAGTCAGCCATGTGTGCCAGGGTACCTGTACGCAACACATGACTGTCCTCACTAGGAAGATCACTTTCAGGATCCTCCTCCTCCTCCTCCTCCTCAGGCCATACACGCTGAAAGGATGACAGGCAAGCAGCATGGGTACCGTCAGCAGTGGGCCAAGCTGTCTCTTCCCCCTCCTCCTCATCCTCCTCATGCTCCTCCTCCTCCTCCTGAACGCGCTGAGATATAGACAGGAGGGTGCTCTGACTATCCAGCGACATACTGTCTTCCCCCGCCTCCGTTTCCGAGCGCAAAGCATCTGCCTTTATGCTTTGCAGGGAACTTCTCAAGATGCATAGCAGAGGAATGGTGACGCTAATGATTGCAGCATCGCCGCTCACCACCTGGGTAGACTGATCAAAGTTTCCAAGGACCTGGCAGATGTCTGCCAACCAGGCCCACTCTTCTGAAAATAATTGAGGAGGCTGACTCCCACTGCGCCGCCCATGTTGGAGTTGGTATTCCACTATAGCTCTACGCTGCTCATAGAGCCTGGCCAACATGTGGAGCGTAGAGTTCCACCGTGTGGGCACGTCACACAGCAGTCGGTGCACTGGCAGATTAAACCGATGTTGCAGTGTCCGCAGGGTGGCAGCGTCCGTGTGGGACTTGCGGAAATGTGCGCAGAGGCGGCGCACCTTTACGAGCAGGACTGACAAGCGTGGGTAGCTTTTCAGAAAGCGCTGAACCACCAAATTAAAGACGTGGGCCAGGCATGGCACGTGCGTGAGGCTGCCGAGCTGCAGAGCTGCCACCAGGTTACGGCCGTTGTCACACACGACCATGCCCGGTTGGAGGCTCAGCGGCGCAAGCCAGCGGTCGGTCTGCTCTGTCTGACCCTGCAGCAGTTCGTGTGCCGTGTGCCTCTTCTCTCCTAAGCTGAGTAGTTTCAGCACGGCCTGCTGACGCTTGCCCACCGCTGTGCTGCCACGCCGCGCGACACTGACTGCTGGCGACGTGCTGCTGCTGACACATCTTGATTGCGAGACAGAGGTTGCGTTGGAGGAGGAGGAGGGTGGTTTAGTGGAGGAAGCATACACCGCCGCAGATCCCAGCACCGAGCTGTGGCCCGCAATTCTGGGGGTGGGTAGGACGTGAGCGGTCCCAGGCTCTGACTCTGTCCCAGCCTCCACTAAATTCACCCAATGTGCCGTCAGAGAGATGTAGTGGCCCTGCCCGCCTGTGCTTGTCCACGTGTCCGTTGTTAAGTGGACCTTGGCAGTAACCGCGTTGGTGAGGGCGCGTACAATGTTGCGGGAGACGTGGTCGTGCAGGGCTGGGACGGCACATCGGGAAAAGTAGTGGCGACTGGGAACTGAGTAGCGCGGGGCTGCCGCCACCATCATACTTTTGAAGGACTCCGTTTCCACAACCCTATACGGCAGCATCTCTAGGCTGATAAATTTGGCTATCTGGACAGTTAACGCTTGAGCGTGCGGGTGCGTGGCGGCGTACTTGCGCTTGCGCTCCAACACTTGCGCTAGCGACGGCTGGACGGTGCGCTGAGAGACATTGGTGGATGGGGCCGAGGACAGCGGAGGTGAGGGTGTGGGTGCAGGCCAGGAGACGGTAGTGCCTGTGTCCTCAGAGGGGGGTTGGATCTCAGTGGCAGGTTGGGGCACAGGGGGAGAGGCAGCGGTGCAAACCGGAGGCGGTGAACGGCCTTCGTCCCACCTTGTGGGGTGCTTGGCCATCATATGTCTGCGCATGCTGGTGGTGGTGAGGCTGTTGGTGGTGGCTCCCCGGCTGATCTTGGTGCGACAAAGGTTGCACACCACCGTTCGTCGGTCGTCAGGCGTCTCTGTGAAAAACTGCCAGACCTTAGAGCACCTTGGCCTCTGCAGGGTGGCATGGCGCGAGGGTGCGCTTTGGGAAACAGTTGGTGGATTACTCGGTCTGGCCCTGCCTCTACCCCTGGACACCGCACTGCCTCTTGCAACCTGCCCTGCTGCTGCCCTTGCCTCCCCCTCTGAAGACCTGTCCTGAGTAGGCGTTGCAAACCAGGTGGGGTTAGTCACCTCAGAATCCTCTGTGCACTCCTCCCTCGGACTTACTGCTCTTACTACTACCTCACCGATAGACAACTGTGTCTCATCGTCATCGTTCTCCTCACCCACTGAAAGGTCTTGAGACAGTTGCCGGAAGTCCGCAGCCTCATCCCCCGGACCCCGGGAACTTGCCAATGGTTGGGCATCAGTGACGATAAACTCCTCTGGTGGGAGAGGAACCATTGCTTCCCAATCTGAGCAGGGGCCCGAGAACAGTTCCTGGGAGTGTTCCCGCTCCTGAGCATGTGTCATTGTAGTGGAGTGAGGAGGCTGGGAGGAAGGAGGAGCAGCAGACAGAGGATTCGGATTTGCAGCAGTGGACGGCGCAGAACTGTGGGTGGACGATAGGTTGCTCGAAGCACTTTCTGCCATCCACGACAGGACCTGCTCACACTGCTCATTTTCTAATAAAGGTCTCCCGCGTGGACCCATTAATTGTGCGATGAATGTGGGGACGCCAGAAACGTGCCTCTCTCCTAATCGCGCAGCAGTCGGCTGCGACACACCTGGATCAGGAGTTCGGCCTGTGCCCACACCCTGACTTGGGCCTCCGCGTCCTCGGCCGCGTCCACGTCCTCTAGGCCTACCCCTACCCCTCAGCATGCTGTATTACCAGTGATTTGATTTCCCAGGCAGGAAATAAATTGGCGCAAGCCTGCAGGCCAAATAGAATTTTTTCCCTTTTTTTTAAAGGAAAGGCCCACTGCGTATATTCAATCAATATAAATGTGTTGTGGCCCTGCAAATGTGTCACAGAACTGCAGTGTTGCAGAGTTAATAACTACAGCAGAGCGGTGATTTCCCAGGCAGGAAATAAATTGGCGCAAGCCTGCAGGCCAAATAGAATTTTTTCCCTTTTTTTTAAAGGAAAGGCCCACTGCGTATATTCAATCAATATAAATGTGTTGTGGCCCTGCAAATGTGTCACAGAACTGCAGTGTTGCAGAGTTATTAACTACAGCAGAGCGGTGATTTCCCAGGCAGGAAATAAATTGGCGCAAGCCTGCAGGCCAAATAGAATTTTTTCCCTTTTTTTTAAAGGAAAGGCCCACTGCGTATATTTAATCAATAATAAATGTGTTGTGGCCCTGCAAATGTGTCACAGAACTGCAGTGTTGCAGAGTTATTAACTACAGCAGAGCGGTGATTTCCAAGGCAGGAAATAAATTGGCGCAAGCCTGCAGGCCAAATAGAATTTGTTCCCTTTTTTTTAAAGGAAAGGCCCACTGCGTATATTCAATCAATATAAATGTGTTGTGGCCCTGCAAATGTGTCACAGAACTGCAGTGTTGCAGAGTTATTAACTACAGCAGAGCGGTGATTTCCCAGGCAGGAAATAAATTGGCGCAAGCCTGCAGGCCAAATAGAATTTTTTCCCTTTTTTTTTAAAGGAAAGGCCCACTGCGTATATTCAATCAATAATAAATGTCTTCTGGCCCTGCCTACACAATTCTGTCCCTGTAGTATTACTGCAGGGCGCAATGCTCTGCACGGCCGATTTGGAAAAAAAAAAAAATGTGCAACACTGCTAACTGCAGCCTCCACACTACTGCACACTGTTAGATGTGGCCCTAAGAAGGACCGTTGGGGTTCTTGAAGCCTACACTAACTCCTAACACTCTACCTGCCTAACCACCACTTCTGTCCCTGTAGTATTACTGCAGGGCGCAATGCTCTGCACGGCCGATTTGGAAAAATAAAAAAGGTGCAACACTGCTAACAGCAGCCTCCACACTACTGCACACTGTTAGATGTGGCCCTAAGAAGGACCGTTGGGGTTCTTGAAGCCTGCATTAACTCCTAACGCTCTCCCTACAGCAGCTCCGGCACCAGCAGCACTGTCCCTCAGCTATCTCACAAGGCATCTGAGGCGAGCCGCGGGAGGGGCCGACTTTTATACTCGGGTGACATCTGATCTCCCCAGCCACTCACAGCAGGGGGGTGGTATAGGGCTGGAACATCACAGGGGGAATTTGTAATGCCTTCCCTGTCTTTCAATTGGCCAGAAAAGCGCGCTAACGTCTCAGAGAGGAAACTGAAAGTAACCCGAACATCGCGTGGTACTCGTTCTGAGTAACGAGCATCCCGAACACGCTAATACTCAAACGAGTATCAAGCTCGGACGAGTACGTTCGCTCATCTCTAGTAAGGACCCAACACAGTGTGGTACTTACATACCTATATCTCTTCTCAAGCTAAACATTCAGATTTGAGCTAAACTAATAGCCTCCATACTTAGCAAATATATCCCTAAATTAGTAGCAGATGAATAAGCAGGATTTGTCACGGGTAGGTCGGGTCAAAATGCAGCTCACCTCTTTTATGCAATAAAGTATGCTCAAGGAAGCAAATTCCTTTGGTTTTCCCAGGAATAGATGGAGAAAAGGCCTTGGATAGGGTAAATTGGTCATTTATGAAGGCTGTGCTATACAAATTTAATTTCCCCCCCAAATTCAAAGAAGCTATATTTGTATTATTTGGTACTTTTGATCCCTGGAGTACCTTTGTTTTAATCCTTGGGTAGTTGGCCTTGAGGGCATGGAGCATACTTGTTAAGTATCCCTCACAAAGAAATAGTGTATGTTACGTGATGTATAATCTAGATTACTTAATGTGCTATTTGGTGTTGAATAGAGATGAGCGAACGTACTCGTCCAAGCTTGATACTCGTTCGAGTATTAGCGTGTTCGAGATGCTCGCTACTCGTGACGAGTACCACGCGATGTTCGAGTTACTTTCACTTTGATCTCTGAGACGTTAGCGCACTTTTCTGGCCAATAGAAAGACAGGGAAGGCATTACAACTTCCCCCTGCGACGTTCAAGCCCTATACCACTCCCCTGCAGTGAGTGGCTGGCGAGATCAGGTGTCACCCGAGTATAAAAATCGGCCCCTCCTGCGGCTCACCACAGATTTATTCTGACATAGAGGAGGGAAAGTGCTGTTGGTGCCGGAGCTGCTATAGGGAGAGTGTTAGGAGTATTTTAGGCTTCAAGAACCCCAACGGTCCTTCTTAAGGCCACATCTAACCGTGTGCAGTAGTGTGGAGGCTGCTTTTTGCAGTGTTGCACTTTTTTTTTTTTTGTATATCGGCCGTGCAGAGCATTGCGCCCTGCAGTAATTAAACATACTCCAGGGCCAGTAGTGGTGGTGAGGCAGGGACAGAAGACATATATTTACTGAATATAGGCAGTGGGCCTTTCCAAAAACATTGCTGGGTGTAGCTGTCCTCCTAATTCATACGCAGCCAGCTAAGTGTTACAGCAGGCTTGCGCAAAATTATTTCCTGGCTCTGTGTTGGCCAGTCCACAGTGCAACAGTCTGCAGTTATTTTACATACTCCAGGGCCAGTAGTGGTGAGGCAGGGACAGAAGACATATTTATTGAATATAGGCAGTGGGCCTTTCCAAAAACATTTGGGCAAAAAAATTTATTTGGGCTGCCTAGGACTGTCCTCAGTGTACTGGGTCTGTGCTGGGTGTAGTTGTCCTCCTAATTCATACGCAGCTAGCTAAGTGTTACAGCAGGCTTGCGCAAAATTATTTCCTGGCTCTGTGTTGGCTGTTACATCACATTTGAGGCCACAGTGCAACAGTCTGCAGTTATTTTACATACTCCAGGGCCAGTAGTGGTGACACAGGGACAGAAGACATATTTATTGAATATAGGCAGTGGGCCTTTCCAAAAACATTTGGGGAAAAAAATCTATTTGGGCTGCCTGTGACTGTCCTCAGTGTACTGGGTCTGTGCTGGGTGTAGTTGTCCTCCTAATTCATACGCAGCCAGCTAAGTGTTACAGCAGGCTTGCGCAAAATTATTTCCTGGCTCTGTGTTGGCTGTTAAATCACCGCTGTATTCCAGTCCACAGTGCAACAGTCTGCAGTTATTTTACATACTCCAGGGCCAGTAGTGGTGACGCAGGGACAGAAGACATATTTATGAAATATAGGCAGTGGGCCTTTCCAAAAACATTTGGGGAAAAAAATCTATTTGGGCTGCCTGTGACTGTCCTCAGTGTATTGGGTCTGTGCTGGGTGTTGGGTGTAGTTGTCCTCCTAATTCATACGCAGCCAGCTAAGTGTTACAGCAGGCTTGCGCAAAATTCTTTCCTGGCATTCCGTAAGCGAAGTCAGCCTCCAACCACAGGCCAATAAGCGGCACATTTAATTACAGCGTTCTGTTTCTGCACTACTGGTAATACACCATGCTGAGGGGTAGGGGTAAGCCTAGAGGACGTGGACGCGGGCGAGGACGCGGAGGCCCAAGTCAGGGTGTGGGCACAGGCCGAGCTCCTGATCCAGGTGTATCGCAGCCGACTGCTGCGGGATTAGGAGAGAGGCACGTTTCTGGCGTCCCCACATTCATCTCACAATTAATGGGTCCACGTGGTAGACCTTTATTAGAAAATGAGCAGTGTGAGCAGGTCCTGTCGTGGATAGTAGAAAGTGCATCCAGCAATCTATCGAACACCCAGAGTTCTGCGCCGTCCACTGCTGCAACTCTGAATCCTCTGTCTGCTGCTCCTCCTTCCTCCCAGCCTCCTCACTCCATTACAATGACACATTCTGAGGAGCAGGCAGACTCCCAGGAACTGTTCCCGGGCCCCTGCCCAGAATGGGCAGCAAGGGTTCCGAATCCTCTCCCACTGGAGGAGTTTGTCGTGACCGATGCCCAATCTTTTGAAAGTTCCCGGGGTCCGGGGGATGAGGCTGGGGACTTCCGGCAACTGTCTCAAGACCTTTCAGTGGGTGAGGAGGACGATGACTATGAGACACAGTTGTCTATCAGTGAGGTAGTAGTAAGGGCAGTAAGTCCGAGGGAGGAGCACACAGAGGATTCGGAGGAAGAGCAGCAGGACGATGAGGTGACTGACCCCACCTGGTTTGCTATGCCTACTGAGGACAGGTCTTCAGAGGGGGAGGCAAGGGCAGCAGCAGGGCAGGTTGCAAGAGGCAGTGCGGTGTCCAGGGGTAGAGGCAGGGCCAGACCGAATAATCCACCAACTGTTTCCCAAAGCGCCCCCTCGTGCCATGCCACCCTGCAGAGGCCGAGGTGCTCAAAGGTCTGGCAGTTTTTCACTGAGAGTGCAGACGACCGACGAACAGTGGTGTGCAACCTGTGTCGCGCCAAGATCAGCCGGGGAGCTACCACCACCAGCCTCACCACCACCAGCATGCGCAGACATATGATGGCCAAGCACCCCACAAGGTGGGACGAAGGCCGTTCACCGCCTCCAGTTTGCACCGCTGCCTCTCCCCCTGTGCCCCAACCTGCCACTGAGATCCAACCCCCCTCTCAGGGCACAGGCACTACCGTCTCCTGGCCTGCACCCACACCCTCACCTCTGCTGTCCTCGGCCCCATCCACCAATGTCTGTCAGCGCACCGTCTAGCTGTCGCTAGTGCAAGTGTTGGAGCGCAAGCGCAAATACGCCGCAACGCACCCGCACGCTCAAGCGTTAAACGTGCACATAGCCAAATTTATCAGCCTAGAGATGCTGCCGTATAGGGTTGTGGAAACGGATGCTTTCAAAAGTATAATGGCGGCGGCGGCCCCGCGCTACTCAGTTCCCAGTCGCCACTACTTTTCCCGATGTGCCATCCCAGCCCTGCACGACCACGTCTCCCGCAACATTGTACGCGCCCTCACCAATGCGGTTACTGCCAAGGTCCACTTAACGACGGACACGTGGACAAGCACAGGCGGGCAGGGCCACTATATCTCCCTGACGGCACATTGGGTGAATTTAGTGGAGGCTGGGACAGAGTCAGAGCCTGGGACCGCTCACGTCCTACCCACCCCCAGAATTGCGGGCCCCAGCTCGGTGGTGGTATCTGTGGTGGTGTATGCTTCCTCCACTAAACCACCCTGCTCCTCCTCCTCCTACGCAACCTCTGTCTCGCAATCAAGATGTGTCAGCAGCAGCATGTCAGAGCAGACCGACCGCTGGCTTGCGCCGCTGAGCCTCCAACCGGGCATGGTCGTGTGTGACAACGGCCGTAACCTGGTGGCGGCTCTGCAGCTCGGCAGCCTCACGCACGTGCCATGCCTGGCCCACGTCTTTAATTTGGTGGTTCAGCGCTTTCTGAAAAGCTACCCACACTTGTCAGACCTGCTCGGAAAGGTGAGCCGGCTCTGTGCACATTTCCGCAAGTCCCACACGGACGCTGCCACCCTGCAACATCGGTTTCATCTGCCAGTGCACCGACTGCTGTGCGACGTGCCCACACGGTGGAACTCTACGCTCCACATGTTGGCCAAGCTCTATGAGCAGCGTAGAGCTATAGTGGAATACCAACTCCAACATGGGCGGCGCAGTGGGAGTCAGCCTTCTCAATTCTTTACAGAAGAGTGGGCCTGGTTGGTAGACATCTGCCAGGTCCTTGGAAACTTTGAGGAGTCTACCCAGATGGTGAGCGGGGATGCTGCAATCATTAGCGTCACCATTCCTCTGCTATGCCTCTTGAGAAGTTCCCTGCAAACCATAAAGGCAGACGCTTTGCGCTCGGAAACGGAGGCGGGGGAAGACAGTATGTCGCTGGATAGTCAGAGCACCCTCCTGTCTATATCTCAGCGCGTTGAGGAGGAGGAGGAGGAGCATGAGGAGGATGAGGAGGAGGGGGAATAGACAGCTTGGCCCACTGCTGAGGGTACCCATGCTGCTTGCCTGTCATCCTTTCAGCGTGTATGGCCTGAGAAGGAGGATCCGGAAAGTGATCTTCCTAGTGAGGACAGCCATGTGTTGCATACAGGTACCCTGGCACACATGGCTGACTTCATGTTAGGATGCCTTTCTCGTGACCCTCGCGTTACACGCATTCTGGCCACTACGGATTACTGGGTGTACACACTGCTCGACCCACGGTATAAGGAGAACCTTTCCACTCTCATACCCGAAGAGGAAAGGGGTTTGAGAGTGATGCTATACCACAGGACCCTGGCGGACAAACTGATGGTAAAATTCCCATCCGACAGCGGTATTGGCCGAAGGCGCAGTTCCGAGGGCCAGGTAGCAGGGGAGGCGCAGAGATCAGGCAGCATGTACAGCGCAGGCAGGGGAACACTCTCTAAGGCCTTTGACAGCTTTCTGACTCCCCAGCAAGACTGTGTCACTGCTCCCCAGTCAAGGCTGAGTCGGCGGGAGCACTGTAAAAGGATGGTGAGGGAGTATGTAGCCGATCGCACGACCGTCCTCTGTAACGCCTCTGCCCTCTACAACTACTGGGTGTCGAAGCTGGACACGTGGCCTGAACTCGCGCTCTATGCCCTGGAGGCGCTTGCTTGTCCTGCGGCTAGCGTCTTGTCAGAGAGGGTGTTTAGTGCGGCTGGGGGATTCATCACAGATAAGCGTACCCGCCTGTCAACCGACAGTGCCCACAGGCTTACACTCATCAAGATGAACTAAGCCTGGATTTCCCCAGACTTCTCTTGTCCACCAGCGGACAGCAGCGATACCTAAACAATACGTAGGCTGCACCCGCGGATGGAAGCATTGTTCTCTATCACCATCAAAAACGTGGACCTTTTAGCTTCATCAATCTGTGTATAATATTCCTCCTCCTCCTCCTGCTCCTCCTCCTGAAACCTGACGTAATCACGCCGAACGGGCAATTTTTCTTGATTTTTGTAAACAATTTTTATACGTTTCAATGCTCATTAAAGCGTTGAAACTTTCACCTGAACCAATTTTTATTTTAACTGGGCTGCCTCCAGGCCTAGTTACCAATTAAGCCACATTAACCAAAGCACCTGCATTAAACATGACATTACCTCAGCTGTGATGGGCAATGCAATGGGATATATTTATGTACTGCCAGTGGCTTCCTGGCACCCACCCATGCTGTCGGTCCACACGGAGTTGTAATTTCATGTGTCCACTACTAAAGAACCCCAGTCTGACTGGGGCATGCAGTGTGGGCCGAAGCCCACCTGCATTTAATCGGACGTTACCTCAGCTGTGATGGGCACTGCAATGGGATACATTTATGTACAGCCGGTGGGTTTCAGGGAGCCACCCATGCTGTGGGTGCACACGGAATTCCCATTGCGGAGTTGTACCTGCCTGTGACTATTCATAAAAAACTGCGGTCTTACTGGGGCATGCAGACACCTTGACAGAATGAATTGTGTGTGGCACCTAGGTTCCCCATTGCTATGCCCAGGTGTGCAGCTCCTGATGGCGGTGGCACAGGATTATATTTCTCATTGCTTCTGTACAGCATTGTGGGCTATCGCCCTGCCCCTTTTAAAGAGGGTCGCTGCCTAGCCGTGCCAACCCTCTGCAGTGTGTGCCTGCTTTTCCTGTGGCAGACGCACTTAAAAATAGACATGAGGGTGGTGCGGCATGAGTGCAGCTGAAGGCTGCGCAGGGACGCTTTGGTGTGCGCTGTGGACACTGCGTCGTGCGGGGGTGGGGGGGGGGCAGCATTTAAGCCAGGAGAAGTGGCAGCGGAGTGTCATGCAGGCAGTGATTGTGCTTTGTTGGAGGTAGTGTGGTGCTTAGCTAAGATATGCATTGCTAATGAGGGCTTTTCAGAAGTAAAAGTTGTTGGGAGGGGGGGGGGCACTCTTGCCGCTATTGTGGCTTAATAGTGGGACCTGGGAACTTGAGATGCAGCCCAACATGTAGCCCCTCGCCTGCCCTATCCGTTGCTGTGTCGTTCCCATCACTTTCTTGAATTGCCCCGATTTTCACAAATGGAAACCTTAGTGAGCATCGGCGATATACAAAAATGCTCGAGTCGCCCATTGACCTCAATGGGGTTCGTTACTCGAAATGAACCCTCGAGCATCGCGATAATTTCGTCCCGAGTAACGAGCACGGGAGCATTTTGGTGCTCGCTCATCTCTAGTGTTGAACAATCCGACCTACACCTTTTTCCTTATCTTCGTTCCATCTCCTCCCCTCTCTTCTCCCTCTCCCCTGTACCCCTATGGTACCCACTTTTTTTAGTTTCTCTGTCTCCCATGCCAATTATACTTACATTTTTCTCAGAAGTTTGGCAGAAAGAAAAGTAAGTGGGAAAGAAAAAGAAGCCTGCATGAGTGGTAAGTCTACTTTCTGATAACAGTCATGCTCAAGTTCTAACTGCTGGGATCGGAGTTAACCTTTTAGGTCTGTCACACGGGCGACAAAATTGCATGATTTTTTAGCGATGCGACAGTGCTACAAAGTGGATGTATGTGAAGTCCATGCTTTCCTATGGGTTCCTTCACATTAGCAATGTTTTGCAGGCTGCTACATTGTGAGGGAAAAAAATTGCGGGTTGCTAATATTACCATGATTTGGAATGTTTTGTAGCCCATATTTCCCTATGGAGCCTTCCTTCCAATTGCTTTGCATGAAAATGCCCTAAAGTAAGCCTTAGCTGCATAAAAAAAAGTAAAAAATAAATACATCACCTAACAGATGGTGTTCACTCAGTGCATCTTCTCCGCAGGTCTCTGACACTTGCTTGTAGTTTTTTCTCAGAGCTTCCCGGTCAGGGGTTCAAATTCCCCCCTTCCCTTCAGGATTGGCTGAGCTGTGACACTCGGAAACCAATCACAGCCAGTGCTTCCTGGAGGCTGGGATTTTGAACTTCGAATCCAGGAAGCACTGATAGAAGACTTCAAGCAAGTGCCATAGCTGCAGAGGAGTAATGCACCTGACCTGACAGTGGCTGTTGGTTGTTTTTCTTTATGCAGCTAGGGCTTATTTCTGGGAAGGGCTTATATTTCACCCCACCCTGAGAATCCTGGCAAAAGAGCGACAAAATTGTCTTGACATTGCCGCAAGAAAACGCAGCGATATTGCACAGAACACTGACGCAATATCGCTGTTGCCCATGTGAAACTGGCCTTAACCCTTTACATTCTGTAGTCAGTACTGACTTTGGCATCTAAGTGGTTGAAAGAGAAAGGAGGCTAAACCTGCTCTATACATAGCAGGTGCTGACTGTGGTGAGTAAAATTCACACTGGTATTAATATTGTTCATTCTTAAGCTCTGTGCTAGGAGCCAAACAACAGAAAAGTGGGAGCATCATATCCAGTATATGCCAGACCTTGACAGCAATGGCTGGATCCCATTGACTTTAATCAAATCCAACCAGCTTCTGGCATATAAGCAGGCATTTTCCTGAATGAAATTGCACAGCATGCTGTGCTATTTCATCAGAAACTTCATGCCCAATCCGTGCCAGATTCTCCAAACAGAGCCTCCAACATGGATGTGAACATAGGCTTACACAATTGACACCTAGTCACAGTAACTGATATTGGAGATAATATCAATCCTGGCCATTTAAACCTGCTAATTTGTTTAAGGGCGCCCACCCACTGGCGCTTGCGATTTTCGTGCGTGAAAAACGCAGCGTTTTCCGTGCGTTTTTCGTGGCTTTTTCGCGCCTTTTCCATTAATTTCCATTGACATTCATGGGTGCATTAAGAGAAAAATAAGGACACATATGCAACTGACAGTTCCTATGTTAAAAATTGCAACGGACCGGAAAAAAAAACGCCAGTGGACAGGAACACATTCTATACTAATTGATCTTGAGAAAAAACGCAAAACGCAAAGGAAAAAAATCGCCAGTGGGTGGGAGCCCTAAAACTGATATTTTTTTGCTGTTTGACAATTTATTATTGCATATGGTTTATTTGTACCAGCATATTTAATGCTGTATAGTGTGACTATGAATATAGTAAATCATTTTGCCATATTCTAAGACATCTAGGGAATCATATTTAAACTACTCTGTTTTAATCTGTACATCTATATAAATAAAGGCGAAAGCCCTCACTGATTAACTCACAGACTGACTGACTGACTCTTATTCCGTTGTTATGCAAGCGTGAAATTTGGCACAAGCATTATTTGAGTCCTAAATAGGGAAAGTAAAGAGCTCACAACTCGATTATTCAATGCTAAGTGCAAAATTATTGGCACCCCTATGTAATGTACCTAATCTAATTCTTCAACTTCTGAATGTTGTACAAACATGAAATTTGGCGCATGCATTCTTTAGGTCCTGAATAGGTACAGTTAAGGGGGTCACAACTCGATTATTCAATGCTAATTGCATAAGTAAGTGCACCCTTTTATGTAACTTCCCGGTGTCATATAAGCATGAAACCTGGCAGGAGCATTTTTAGATCCTAAATAGGAAAAGTAAAGGGCTCATAACTCGATTATTCAATGCTAATTGCACAAGGAAGTGCATCCCTATGTAATGTAACTTCCCGATGTCGTATAAGCGTGAAATTTGGTACAACAATCTACCTGACCTCTGTGTGCATATAGTGAGAAGAATCTACCTCCCCTCTATGTGTATATACTGAGAACAATCTAACTGAACTGTATGTGCATTTACTGAAAGGCTGTAAACTACATGAGGAAGCGGCCATGAACTGCAGGGATGGAGCATGCATTTAAGGTTAAGAAAGAGCTACAACCTAAAATCTGGGGTTAAATTTAAATTAAAGGGGTTGTTACCTTTAATGGTAAAAAGTGAGGAGAGTGGGAGGGGTGGCACAATCCACAGAGGGACATCAGCACATGCAGTCTGAGGAAAATCTAACGCTTCTCTATGTGTATACATATTTTATTCTTGGTTCCTCTGAAGTAACCATGACTTCATGAAAATTTTCCATGCTAACAGGTACCAAACACCTCAACTCAAGCAAAGCCTGGTATATAAGAAAGTAATAAACTAAAATTATCCCTAATTTCTGCAAACAGACTATAGAATATAATACAGATGGTGAAGATTAAGAAGGAACCAAAAGTTCTATGATTTGTTTAATAAATAACAGTAATATTATAATGTCAAAAAGGTGGATGGATATGTACCTCTGATTTTATTATTTTAAAAAGGTTTGGGCCTTCCAGACAACAAATTTAAAACATATTTGCACCTTAGGATGATTTTTTAGCTACATGAAGAATAACACTATTTCTGTCCATTATATGACTTGGATCTTGTATTTATCACCATTATTCCCATCTGCGGGCTGTATATCCAATTTCAGTTCTTTCTGAGAGAGTTAGAGGAGTCTAGCTGTTATGCTGGGTTCTATACATTGCCTATGGATAAAACGGCAGATTCTGCTCTTTGTAACACAAACAACGACATCATGGACCACAATAGAGAGGTATTTAGCAGTGCAGATATGATTTTAGTAGGTGTAACAAAAGTAATGACTCACACTTCACTTGAGCATGAGTAATCCCCGCTTGGTTTAGGTAGCTGGCTCACGGTTGACTCAGCATTCCATCCTTTCAACGTCAGTAAAATAAGTACCCAGCTTACTGGATGCCTGAGATGACTGAGGAAAGCAATGTGACATAATTCTAGGAGTCAGTCATGACAGGGGACTTCACCTTTTTATCCGCCTCCACTGTCTTTAATCATTTTATCTCTGTTAGTAAAAACATACATTATATTTATCTTCTCATACTGACCTTGATCACTTAAGAAATGTAATTACCAAGAAAATTGCCAGAGGCAAGAGAATAGCCTAATAGTTATACCCTCCCAAACACAAAATAATAAATTGTATACTTCAACATATATGCCCTCAAAAAGGACACAGGCACTTTAAAATAAAAGGGTGGATAGCCGAATTAAATCTGGAGTAGGTCCATAGAGGAACTAAGAGTATGTTAGCTAGGCAAAGGAAAGTTTATGATACAAAAGTGTGAGTCAATAGAGGTAATATGCAAGCAACCTGATTATACGTTTCCTAGGTAAGCTGAAAGGGCAGTCATTAATAGCCACTATCATATTCACACAGCATGCTGTTCTCAGGGATATGACATACCTGCAGGCAGCCAATACTGGGACGCACAGGGTGTTAGTTAATAGTTGATAGAGATGCATATGTCGCGGCTTGTCAGCTGTTATGGCATCATGGCATGGTAGCCACGACACAGGGTCTGACCCGTCACTGTGCAGGGCAAGGGTTAATGCACATTATGCAGAGATTGCTAGTTGCTCTACCTATCAGCAGGTGTGGAGAGCCTTATGTTCCTACCACTCTCTCTTCCTATTGCTGATGATTTCAATTCACTAGAGGAGAGGTTGGAGCTGGTGAGATCCTCTGTGATAGCTCCCATTACAGATAAGTACTGCTTTATCCTTTCTGTTGTCTTTTGGTTACATTTGTTGTTTGCATTGCGGTGTCAGTCCATCTCTCCAGGGGATCCTATAGGGATAGTCAGGGCCCAGAGGAAGACAGCAGGGCTGTCCCTATCAGCACAATAACTCTGCCTGCAGGCAGGGACTTCTCCCCTCCCTGTTTGGTAGGGACAGATTCTTTCCATCTAGCTGTAGTGGTGCTCACTGTTCTGCATTGCATGGTGTTTTATACTTGCATTCGGTGTGAACGCAACCCTTTGTCCATGCTGTGGCCAGATGTGCCCAGCGGATGTGACAGCATACCTGAGTTTTCAACCAGTTTTCTAAAATATACCAGGTTCTCCTTATCCACTCATTTGCTGCTGTTTGCAGCCTGTTTTATGTCAGTAAGTTTTGATATTCATGTGGTCTTCGCTATTTTTCTGCAGTTTATAATCCACTTCCAATGATAGGGCATGTAGCAGGCCTACCATTCTGCCTGTAGTTCACTGTCTTGTACTTCCATTACCTTATTTTACCTACCGCATTGCTCTGTCTCTGGTACAATCAATGAGGAGGTAGTACCTGAATACCCACCCCTCTGCTTTCCCAGCAGGATCTAGGCATCCAGAGAAATTCTGGCCAAATGGTTACTAAACCCACTATAATGTGTGCACAGAGAAAACCATACGCTGTAACAGCAGGAGAGGAAGATACTGTAAAGATCCTTATCACAGTCTCTGCCGATTTGTCAGCCTGCAGCCTGTAAAATTCGGGGAAGCTGCCTATGAAGATAGTCTCTCCTCCTATTGCTATGGAAACATTCTTGTTACAAAGGAAACTCTATACATAATGACAGAAAGTGAATTGCAGACTTCAAACTTCATTTACAATGGTGAGGCAATAACATTTTAATGCTAGTATGTTACAGAAATGCTGAGACTAACACAAGATAGCAGATGAGCATAAATTGTCTGAAAAATTAGTGCCCTTAAAAATTGCTTCACTGCCACTCTGTCCTTCCTGGTTGCTGCTGACCAGGACCTGTGACTGCTGCACCCAATCACTGGCTATAGCAGTGACCTTTTATAGCCCGTGATTGCTGGAAGCAGTCACCGGTCCTGTTCAGAAACAACTAGGAAATACGAAATAGCTCTTAAGTAATTTTAAGCAGTGGGAAAACCTCCTTACGCATAAAGAAAAATAATCCAAATTTAATTATGGAATTATCTCCAAGATTTATTGTTGATAACACTTTCATTAATTTTATAATATCGTGCAATATAAATTTATTATTGCAAATATACATTATATATATATATATATATATATACACACACACACATATATATATATATATATATATATATATATATATATATATATATATATATATATATATATATAATATTGCACATCATTGATAAACCATGGTTATATACAGCAAAGTAAACCAAGCAGACCAATGATGGAAAAAATGAATTTGTTGAGATGTTGTAGAGCTTCAGTTTGAATGTCATTTCATATCAATTAATCAGTGCTGATATAAAGCCTCCCCTCACTCCTGAAAAGGAGGTTTAACAGCAGCTGAGGCATGTATTAGGAATAGAGATGAGCGAACGTACTCGTCCGAGCTTGATACTCGTTCGAGTATTAGCGCGTTCAAGATGCTCGTTACTCGTAACGAGTACCACGCGATGTTCGAGTTACTTTCACTTTCCTCTCTGAGACGTTAGCGCGCTTTTCTGGCCAATTGAAAGACAGGGAAGGCATTACAACTTCCCCCTGCGACGTTTAAGCCCTATACCACCCCCCTGCAGTGAGTGGCTGGGGAGATCAGGTGTCACCCGAGTATAAAAATCGGCCCCTCCCGCGGCTCGCCTCAGATGCGTTGTGACTTAGCTGAGGGAAAGTGCTATCGTGCTGGAGCTGCTGTAGGGAGAGTGTTAGGAGTTAGTGTAGGCTTCAAGAGCCCCAACGGTCCTTCTTAGGGCCACATCTAACCGTGTGCAGTACTGTGGAGGCTGCTGTTAGCAGTGTTGCACTTTTTTTTTTTTGGTATATCGGCCGTGCAGAGCATTGCGCCCTGCAGTAATACTACAGGGACAGAATTGTGTAGGCAGGGCCAGAAGACATCTTATAGATTGAATATACGCAGTGGTCCTTCCTTTTGCAAAAAAAGATTTGAAAAAAATCTATTTGGCCTGCCTGTCACTCTGCTCAGTGTTGTGAGTCCGTGTCTGCTGGGGGTAAAATTGCTCCAAATAAATACGCAGCCAGCTAAGTGTTACAGCAGGCTTGCGCCAAATTATTTCCTGGCTCTGAAATCACCGCTCTGTTGCACTTAATAACAGTGCAACACTGCAGTTCCGTCACACACATCAGGGACAGAATTGTGTAGGCAGGGCCAGAAGACATCTTATAGATTGAATATACGCAGTGGTCCTTCCTTTTGCAAAAAAAGATTTGAAAAAAATCTATTTGGCCTGCCTGTCACTCTGCTCAGTGTTGTGGGTCCGTGTCTGCTGGGGGTAAAATTGCTCCAAATAAATACGCAGCCAGCTAAGTGTTACAGCAGGCTTGCGCCAAATTATTTCCTGGCTCTGAAATCACCGCTCTGTTGCACTTAATAACAGTGCAACACTGCAGTTCCGTCACACACATCAGGGACAGAATTGTGTAGGCAGGGCCAGAAGACATTTTATAGATTGAATATACGCAGTGGTCCTTCCTTTTGCAAAAAAAAGATTTGAAAAAAATCTATTTGGCCTGCCTGTCACTCTGCTCAGTGTTGTGCGTCCGTGTCTGCTGGGGGTAAAATTGCTCCAAATAAATACGCAGCCAGCTAAGTGTTACAGCAGGCTTGTGCCAAATTATTTCCTGGCGTTCCGTAAGCGAACTCAGCCTCAAACCACAGGCCAATAAGCGGCACATTTAATTACAGTGTTGTGTTTCTGCATTCCTCGTAATACAGCATGCTGAGGGGTAGAGGTAGGCCTAGAGGACGTGGGCGCGGCCGAGGACGCGGAGGCCCTAGTCCGGGTGTGGGCACAGGCCGAGCTTCTGATGCAGGTGTATCGCAGCCGACTGCTGCGGGATTAGGAGAGAGGCACGTTTCTGGCGTCCCCACATTCATAGCACATTTAATGGGTCCACGCGGGAGACCTTTATTAGAAAATGAGCAGTGTGAGCAGGTCCTGTCGTGGATGGCAGAAAGTGCTTCCAGCAACCTATCGTCCACCCAGAGTTCTGCGCCGTCCACTGCTGCAACTCAGAATCCTCTGTCTGCTGCTCCTCCTTCCTCCCAGCCTCCTCACTCCATGAAAATGAGACATTCTGAGGAGCGGGCAGACTCCCAGGAACTGTTCTCGGGCCCCTGCTCAGATTGGGCAGCAGTGGTTCCTCTCCCACCAGAGGAGTTTATCGTGACTGATGCCCAACCATTGGCAAGTTCCCGGGGTCCGGGGGATGAGGATGGGGACTTCCGGCAACTGTCTCAAGACCTTTCAGTGGGTGAGGAGGCCGATGACGATGAGACACAGTTGTCTATCAGTGAGGTAGTAGTAAGGGCATTAAGTCCGAGGGAGGAGCGCACCGAGGATTCTGAGGAAGAGCAGCAGGAGGACGATGAGGTGACTGACCCCACCTGGTTTGCTACGTCTACTGAGGACAGGTCTTCAGAGGGGGAGGCAAGGGCAGCAGCAGGGCAGGTTGCAAGAGGCAGTGCGGTGGCCAGGGGTAGAGGCAGGGCCAGACCGAATAATCCACCAACTGTTTCCCAAAGCGCCCCCTCACGCCATGCCACCCTGCAGAGGCCGAGGTGCTCAAAGGTCTGGCAGTTTTTCACTGAGAGTGCAGACGACCGACGAACAGTGGTGTGAAACCTTTGTCGCGCCAAGATCAGCTGGGGAGCCACCACCAGCAGCCTCACCACCACCAGCATGCGCAGGCATATGATGGCCAAGCACCCCACAAGGTGGGAAGAAGGCCGTTCACCGCCTCCGGTTTGCACCGCTGCCTCTCCCCCTGTGCCCCAACCTGCCACTGAGATCCAACCCCGCTCTGAGGACACAGGCACTACCGTCTCCTGGCCTGCACCCACACCCTCACCTCCGTTGACCTTGGCCCCATCCAGCAATGTCTGTCAGTGCAGCGTCCAGCCGTCGCTAGCGCAAGTGTTTGAGCGCAAGCGCAAGTACGCCGCCACGCACCCGCACGCTCAAGCGTTAAACGTGCACATAGCCAAATTTATCAGCCTGGAGATGCTGCCGTATAGGGTTGTGGAAACGGAGTCCTTCAAAAGTATGATGGCGGCGGCAGCCCCGCGCTACTCAGTTCCCAGTCGCCACTACTTTTCCCGATGTGCCGTCCCCGCCCTGCACGACCACGTCTCCCGCTACATTGTACACGCCCTCACCAACGCGGTTACTGCCAAGGTCCACTTAACAACGGACACGTGGACAAGCACAGGCGGTCAGGGCCACTATATCTCCCTGACGGCACATTGGGTGAATTTAGTGGAGGCTGGGACAGAGTCAGAGCCTGGGACCGCTCACGTCCTACCCACCCCTAGAATTGCGGGCCACAGCTCGGTGGTGGTATCTGCGGCGGTGTATGCTTCCTCCACTAAACCACACTCCTCCTCCTCCTCCTCCAACGCAACCTCTGTCTCGCAATCAAGATGTGTCAGCAGCAGCAGAACGTCGGCAGCAGTCGGTGTCGCGCGTCGTGGCAGCACAGCGGTGGGCAAGCGTCAGCAGGCCGTGCTGAAACTACTCAGCTTAGGAGATAGGAGGCACACGGCCCACGAACTGCTGCAGGGTCTGACAGAGCAGACCGACCGCTGGCTTGCGCCGCTGAGCCTCCAACCGGGCATGGTCGTGTGTGACAACGGCCGTAACCTGGTGGCGGCTCTGCAGCTCGGCAGCCTCACGCACGTGCCATGCCTGGCCCACGTCTTTAATTTGGTGGTTCAGCGCTTTCTGAAAAGCTACCCACGCTTGTCAGACCTGCTGGGAAAGGTGAGGGAGTACGTAGCCAATCGCACGACCGTCCTCGGTGACGCCTCTGCCCCCTACAACTACTGGGTGTCGAAGCTGGACACGTGGCCTGAACTCGCGCTGTATGCCCTGGAGGTGCTTGCTTGTCCTGTGGCTAGCGTCTTGTCAGAGAGGGTGTTTAGTGCGGCTGGGGGAATCATCACAGATAAGCGTACCCGCCTGTCAACCGACAGTGCCGACAGGCTAACACTCATCAAGATGAACAAAGCCTGGATTTCCCCAGACTTCTCTTCTCCACCAGCGGACAGCAGCGATACCTAAGCAATAGGTAGGCTGCACCCGCGGATGGAAGCATCGTTCTGTATCCCCATCAAAAATGGGGACCTTTTCGCTTCATCAATCTGTGTATAATATTCCTCCTCCTCCTCCTGCTCCTCCTCCTGAAACCTCACATAATCACGCCGAACGGGCAATTTTTCTTAGGCCCACAAGGCTCAGTCATATCATTTTTCTAAACAATTTTAATACGTTTCAATGCTCATTAAAGCGTTGAAACTTTCACCTCCACCAATTTTTGTTTTAACTGGGCTGCCTCCTGGCCTAGTTACCAATTAAGCCACATTAACCAAAGCGATTAATGGGTTTCACCTGCCCTCTTGGTTGGCCATAGCCAATTTTTCTGATGTACATTAGTACTGTTGATACAGCAATTTTTGTGGGCCCTCGCCTACAGTGTAATCAAAGGAATTTTTAGCCCACCTGCATTACAGCTGACGTTACATCCGCTGTGTTGGGCAATGCAATGGCATATTGTTATGTACCGCCGGTGGCTTCCTGGCACCCACCCATGCTGTGGGTCCACAGGGAGTTGTAACTACATGTGTCCACTTCTAAAGAACCCCAGTCTGACTGGGGCATGCAGTGTGGGCCGAAGCCCACCTGCATTAAACATGACATTACTACCTCAGCTGTGTTGGGCAATGCAATGGGATATTTTTATGTACCGCCGGTGGGTTCCAGGGACCCACCCATGCTGTGGGTCCACAGGGAGTTGTAAATGCATGTGTCCACTTCTAAAGAACCCTAGTCTGACTGGGGCATGCAGTGTGGGCCGAAGCCCACCTGCATTAAACATGACATTACTACCTCAGCTGTGTTGGGCAATGCAATGGGATATTTTTATGTACCGCCGGTGGGTTCCAGGGAGCCACCCATGCTGTGGGTGCACACGGAATTCCCATTGCGGAGCTGTACCTGCCTGTGACTATATATAAAAAAACCGCGGTCTGACTGGTGCATGCAGACACCTTAAAAGAATGAATAGTGTGTGGCACATAGGTTCCCCATTGCTATGCCCACGTGTGCAGCTCCAGATGGAGGTGGCACAGGATTGGATTTCTCATTGCTTCTGTACAGCATTGTGGGCTATCGCCCCGCCCCTTTTAAAGAAGGTTGCTGCCTAGCCGTGCCAACCCTCTGCAGTGTGTGCCTGCTTTTCCTGTGGCAGACGCACTTATAAATAGACATGAGGGTGGCGTGGCATGAGGGCAGCTGAAGGCTGGGCAGGGACAGTTTGGTGTGCGCTGTGGACACTGGGCCGTGTGGGGGGGGGGATTTGGCAGCATGCAACCCAGGAGAAGTGGCAGCGGAGTGTCATGCAAGCAGTGATTGTGCTTTGTTGGAGGTAGTGTGGTGCTTAGCTAAGGTATGCATTGCTAATGAGGGCTTTTTTAGATGTTAAAGTTGTTGGGGGGGGCCCACTCTTGCTGCTATTGTGGCTTAATAGTGGGACCTGTGAACTTGAGATGCAGCCCAACATGTAGCCCCTCGCCTGCCCTATTCGTTTCTGTGTCGTTCCCATCACTTTCTTGAATTGCCCCGATTTTCAGAAATGAAAACCTTAGCGAGCATCGGCGATATACAAAAATGCTCGAGTCGCCCATTGACTTCAATGGGGTTCGTTACTCGAAACGAACCCTCGAGCATCGCGAAAAATTCATCTCGAGTAACGAGCACCCGAGCATCTCTAATTAGGAATAATTTACTTCTACTACAGGACTGGCATCAACACTAGGCAAACCTGGGCATATATCAGGGCCCATTGGATTTAGTCAAATTTGTCGAACAAGGCCCACATACACCCCAGTCTGGTTCTGCTCTACAATAAATTAAGAAAAGGATTGTAAAACACTGGGTCACATTTTTTTTACAGAAAGCTGAGGCAATTGTGTTGAATAAGCTTACATGTCAGGAAAAGTGGACGTGGTATGTAGTGTGATTCACTGAAAAGTTTGTAAAAATTATAGTAGGACCCTAATATAGAACAGTGAAACAAGTTGCCAGTAGTTATGACTCATTCATCAGATATAAAGTCCAGGAACAAAGGACTTTAAGTGGCAACCTGTTTGTCATGTCTGGTACAATCATATGCTCAACCAGAGTTGAAAAATATCAGGATCCAACCAAGAGTTGAAAACAGAGGTCAATTTGAACTGACACAAGATACTAGATTAGCGTATAACTAGACACAGATAATTCTACAAGTCTGTTTGCTAGAACTGCTCAAACCGGACCAGTTCCACAAGCAGAGCACCTGCTCCAAAAAGGGCGACTCTGCTAAGAGATAGAGACCAAAAGCAGTCTGAGACTAACTAGCAACTATTACAAGAATTACTAAAGCTAAGAAACTAATTGAACCACTCATAGTAAACAGACTAAAACACTGCAATTGAACTCTAGAATGACAGAGGATTAAAAACACTCCGAAACAGCATGGCCAGTACACAAACTATATAACCAGTGTTCTTAATAAAAAGTAGCTGGTTTAAATATTCTTACCAAAAGCCTGATAGGCTTACTGGAGCAATAGACAATCCAGCTAGCCTATCAGTGCTTGAACTGAATGGAGATATTACTCCAGAGCTTGACTACATTGGGCACGTGCCACCTAGTGAGTCACATGGTAGAAAATTCCAAAAATAAACAATCGTACCACAGACTCTTGAAATAGGTTGCACGTAAACAATTTTTTGTTTTGTTTCATTTGATCATAAAGAAAGGTTTTATATACAAATAGATGTGTAATGTTCCAAACATATTAATGGACGTAGCAACATTTGAGACAGCAGCATCCTGACCAAGCTACAATTAAAACACAAAGTAGATCAGTGAGGGACGAGCACAGCGATACTCGGATAAAGCAAATTACTCGAGCGAGTAGTGCTTTTCCGAGTACGCTCGCTCATCCCTATCAGTGAGGAATATATACAGTGTAGTCATATAATAAAATACAAAAAAATCAATGAGAGTGATTCTAGTAGTGTTGCCGGGCAGTCACAAGTTTGGGCAGCTTCACTACTTTAGCAGAAAAACCTCCCTGAAGTTGAGTAAATTCCCAATGGGATCAGATCTTTGAGTGGTGCAGAGGTCCCATGAATTGCCTCTGCATTCTGTGCCAGTTTCTGAAGACTTTCTACGGCCTTGTTGCGAGTGGCTGAGGTCCAGGCTTGCCTGAGGCCACACTGCGGAGAGTCAGGAGAATGGAGGAGGATACTCCTGGCCTTCTGGCTAATCTTCACTGTGCTCCTGCATCCTAGGAGTGGCTGCAGGTCAGCCAGGCTTGGTACGGCCTAGGCTTCTGAAACTTGTGGAGTTTCGGCAAGTAAACTTCCTGAGGACTCCGGTTGAGTAGAGCTTACTGTGTATAGCTCTCTGCCTGCCTGCTGTCTTGCACCTATTTATAGTGGGGTCCCCTTAGAACTCTCAGGCACAGGCAATGGAGTAACAGAGTAGAGGAAGTTGCGAGTGAGTGAGAGGAACAGAGCAGAGGAAGAAGTAGAGACAAGCAATCTGTAACAGGACAAGCAAAGTAATGACAAAGATGTTGGACTCATGGACTGCTTGTTTCACCTCCTTTCTCTACTCTGTTCCTCTCGCTCTCTCTCTCATCCCTGGTGTTGAACATTATTTGTTCTATTCTTTCATGTCTTGGTATATGACCTCTTTTGATCTATACCTTATGTAGGATAGGATTTATGCACCAATCCTAGCACTGGCTTTTATCATAATTTCTGAATGACTGACTGCTCTAAAAATATTGAATATATATTTAGTATAGTATTGTACAATACTATATGACTCCACAGATTCAACATGCATAGAACTACAGGCGAATACATCTGAGACCCAAGGAAGAATGTTACTTCATATAATATTGTCTGCTGTCGTTTTTTTCGTGGTTTTAATTTATTACATTTTTTGTATTTTATGTATAAATGACTACACTGTATATATTCCTCACTGATATACTTCATTGTGTTTTAATTGTAGCTTAAAAAAAATGATATTGTCCGAAACTTCACCACATCCAGTGCAATGTTTGGTATATGGAACCTTTTTTGCAATTGAAAAAAATATAAGAAAAACATTGATGTTCATCCTACTTCAAGAGTCTGGGTGCGATTATTTTTTTTTTTTTGGGGGGGGGGGAATTTTCTACGATGTGTCACCTTGAGGCAGTAGAAGTCTAGAAGGCACATAGCATCCGTCTTGTTCACTGGGGATTGGTGCGACCTATGCTACTGTATAAGCACAATACTTCAAATGGCCAGGGGATTCTGTTGTGACACTGCTTAGCTACTTTTTGAGCAACAAAGAATATGTTATAGCTAATTAATAGTGAAAAACAGTGGGGCAATTGTATTATGCCCTGCAGGCCTAAATTGGGACTTTTGGGACTTTTACACCGTCCTTCGTACTTTTTCAAAAACTGTGTTGGGCCCAATTACATTTACAATGATTTACAGTAGAAACTGGTGAACATTTTAGCAGAAACCTACCCTGGCTTGTAGCTCGCATAGGTTTCCATCAGGTGCATGGAGGTGTGCCAGATAACACATATGTGCTGAGAGGTTCTAAAAAGTTATTTTTTCATGTATGCCTTTAGGATAATCTATATTAAAAATATCTGCAGTGAAGCATAAATAAATGTAATCTATATATAATGAAAGTGCATTTCAACAATTATTAACCAGCAGACAACACCTTTCTTCAAGAAACAGTGACATTCCTGCCCATGGCTTATTTCTGTTATTTCAGCACATCTCTATTGAAGATAAAGGGGCACAGCTGCATAACATAACCTAAGGACAAGTTACAGCATTGTTTTAGAAGAAAGACGCTATGTTTTTTTAATCTTGTACAACACATGAAATAGTTTTTTTTAATAAGAGTAATTAGCTATTTTGAATATTTATACATATATAACATTTATAAAACGCTGAGTAACTTAGAGGAGTATTCCAGTTGTTAAGCGAATTTTCAAAAACTATAGATTCAAAAGGTGTTGACTTCAAATGGTGTATAAATTGTGCATCCATTAATTTCCAAACCTGTCCTCAGTTACTGATATTTACCAACATCAACATTTTTTCAAGATGGCCGACGCATCGCTGCTACATGCAGCTTGAAACTACATTTTTCACAATTTCCTGCTCTATATTTCCTGTAATCTGTATAATGATTAAGGCTGAGTTCACAGGGGGCGGCATTGCCACAGAATGCCGTTGCAGACTTTCTGCACAGAAATTCTGCCCACGTTTTTAATCTCGGGATTAGCCAGTAAAATGGACGAGATTTTCAAAAATCTCGTCCACACACTGCGGCCAATTCGTTGCAGCCAGCCCATGCTGAAACTGCCATGCGGCACGGAAATCAAAGACGCAGCATGTCAATTCTTTCTCTGTTTCCGCAGCGGCCTCTCTCCTCTCTATGGGGAGAGAAAGCCGCAGCGGAATGCCAATGGCAAAGCAGCTCAAAAGTCCACGGCTAAAGGCCACGGGTTTTGACGCTGCGCTTATCCCACGGAAATCTTGCAGTTTTTCCAATATATTAAAATATTTTAATAAATCCCAATTAAAGGTTTTTGATTTGAATCTATTTTTTTCCAAGTATTGGATGAGGTGGATTTTGTCCTGCATACACACTTCTTTCCTGTGCATGTCCCCACAAAGCGCTGCTCTGCTATTGGTCAGCAATCTGATTCAGTGAGCTGAATATAAAAAAGCCATCTCTGGAATGTCTACAGGTCATATCGAAGGCAACCCGTGAATAAACACTCTGAAGTGCCAGAAGAAAGTAATGGCTACAAACATAAAATACAAAGCATAATCACATTACAAATTTAGCTTTTGATAATCATTCATTTAACTGCAACTTTGCATAACTGGAATACAACTTTCAAAAACCCTTTCCTTTAATTGCAATTACTTTCCTACCTACAGAATGATTGTTTGAATATAGCAGCTGCATATGTACTCACACCTAAGTTGTAGATATGTTTAACCCTTGAGGAAGTAGCATTAAGGCTAGGTTCACACAGGGCAGATTAGCTGCGGAAATTCCGTCCTGAGTTTTGCAGCGGCAAATCCGCCTGCCGCCGCTAATCCCTGGATTAGCCAGCCCGTGGACGAGATTTGTCAAAAATCTTGTCCACACGGGCCAATCCGTCACTGAAAAACCCGCAGAAGCCGGAACTGCAGATTCCCCAGCTTCAGAATGTCAATTTTTTTCCCGTTGCAGCCACAGTCTCCTCTATGAGAGCGCTGGCCGCAATGGAAAAGCATGCACCAAGCACTTTCCCCGTGGAAATCTCGCAGTTTTTCGCTGTGGCCAAACCGCAAGATTTCCGGCAGGACTCCGGCCTGTGGGAACCCAGCCCTATAGTCTATGGTGCACCACAATAGAAATCTATACTTCCTGCTAATAAAATACCCAGGAATAAAAGGAAACTAATAAGGCTGAATAGGAAAAAAACGAAGAAAAAAAAACTCATTATCATAAAAAGCTTTTAAAACATTGAAGGCTGAGGACTCAAAACAGCATTACATGCTTACAAAAATCTCTATAGGCAAGAATAGGTGAGGAGGCAGCAGAAGTGTAGGGGGAGGGTGCATGGCTAATGAATACAGCATATATTCCTATGAAAAATGTAAAAATGAAATCAAGTCACAAAAAAGCAAATAGCTAACTACATTATAAGTAATACCCACAAAAATTATAAATATGTTTTATTCCAAAAAGAAAAATTATGAGAATATCAACCCTCTAAAATATAATAGTGGGAATATAATTGTAGAGGACAAAGGGATAATTGCAGTCCTGTTGCTTTGAGCCCACCATATTAAGTAGAATGTTAAAACTTAGCCTTTCCGCATAGTAGGCCATCAATAGTAAATCATCAGGGGTCTGCCATCCAAAATCCTCACCATTTAGCGGTTCAGCAGGCTAATGACTTTCTGCACTGAGCTGGTTTCTGCAGAATGCAGACAGCTCTGTTCTCACTGCAGTGGCCAGGATTGGTATTGCAGGCAAAGTTCCCATTGAAGTGAGTAGGAACTTTGTGTGAAATACTAAGCATGGTCATTGCAATGTAAACAAAGTTGTCTGCATCCTGCAAAAATCAGTTTGATGCAAAAGCACATTGGCATGGTGAACAGCTGATCAGAGGGGATCCCAAGTGTCAGACTACCCATCTACTACTGACAGCCTAACCTGCACAAAGGCTACCAACTAGACAATCCCTTTAATCACTAATCATTAAAAAAAACAGACCACAAAGACCAAACAGCATGCAAAACCCTACTGGTGTGTGGTACATGAAACATCAGACCATCTTTAAAACACCCATCAACTGGCCAAAACGTTGATCCTATGGAAGCACTCAAGCCATTTGATTATAGTTTGGAAGACATATCAAGGAAAGAACTGGGACACTCATAAATTTACAAGTAAGGTCTTATTCAAGCAATAGTCATGCACGGTAGCTCTAGTGACAAGGCATACAATTGTGCCATTTACCAAAACACAGCGCAGTGGCATTTACAGGCATTGACCATGCGCTCTGTCATCCCATGCCACATGCAAACTTGTCATATAACTATTCTAGCCTATTAAAGAACAACTTATTATGATACAGTAGGTCAGCTAAGCTATCATACAAAGTAGGAAAAAATTATTGTGCTGCTTGAATAATGACTAAGGAATATATGCTGTATTCATTAGCCATGCACCCTCCCCCTACACTTCTGTTGCCTCCTCGCCTATCACTGATATACAGTATATGTTTTGTGCAACGGCAGCAGAAGGATGAGGAAGGTGGAGTAGGTTGGGAGAGTCAAAGGAAGTGTTGGGCTCATGAATATAGTCAGAAGTCTGATGTATTCTTTTTAAAGAAGGACTCATGATACCCCATCAACTATGGAATTAGCAGCAACACGGACACAACATCTCATTGATTGTACAAATACATTTTAAGGCAGTATAATGTTTTATTTTTTAATTGTTGGCTGAAACGGTATTTTAAATACTTTTCATAAATTATTTTTAGCATTTACAGTGCAATCAACAGTCATTATACATACTGCACAGTGCACTTTGTATGTTCTTGTTAATATTGGGGGAAATTTACTCCAGAATTCTGACTCAATGTGAGGCTACTGTACTGTGTACACACCTTGTTCTACATATATAATGTGTTTTAGCCACTTTTGCACCTCACTAGACAAGGGAATATGGTTTAAGGGAAAAGGAAGAATGAATAAGTGTGAAGGTAAGAGGTATAATTTTAAAACGTGCAACAAAATTGTGCCAAATTTGTGGTGCAAAAGAAGCCAGTCGACAGGTGATGCAAAGTTAGACAAACAACACACATAACAAGATGCATCAAATGTATCATGCAGCATGAGCTACTATGATAAATCTGGCTCATCTTCAGCGTGCATGTTTAAGGGTCAGGCCTAATACCAAATTTGACCAAATCACACCAAATTGGGGTGTTGTTAAAACTCAAGGGAGAAATGAGTGGTATTAAACACACTTAGCCAAGTGAAGTTTAACAATACCCATCTTGAGCAGGTCACATGACCTTTAACCTTTTCTAACGTGACCTCGGTGATGACCTCCCCCCCTACCAAATTGGGGTCTTGTTGTTTCCATCAATACCTCACTCGACCCACTTGAGTGTCAACAAGACCCCAAATTGGATGGGTGTCACCTTGGACAGTGTTAAAGGTCTGTGCCTTTAATTGAGAAATCCCAGGTATTGCGATGGGGATACTGGGATGTGTTGAGTTTTGTTGGAGTCCATAGCACATGGGCTTTCCAGCAATACGGCACATGACCCACTTGGTTATCAACAAGACCCCAATTTGGTGGGGATCACGGTGGACAATGTCAAAGGTCTGTGTTTTAATTGAGAAATCCCGGTTATTATGGTGGGGATACCTTGATGTGGTGGGTATTGTTAGAGGCTATAGCACATGGGCTTTTAAGCAATACCTCACTTGACCTGCTTGAGTTTCAAGAACACTGAAATTTGGTGGGGCTCAACATTGAGTTCATGCTGGAGAAGGTTAAAGGTCATGTGACCAGGTGAAGATGGATATTACTAAACCTCACTTAAATAAGTGTGTTTAAGAATACCGTTCATTTTTGTCTTGTGTTTCAACAACACCCCAATTTGGTGGGAGTCACCATTGAGGTCATGTTGGAAAAGGTTACAGGTCATGTGACTGGGTTAAGATTGGTATTGTTAAACTTCCCTGTGTTTAGCAATACTACTCATTTCTGCCTGAAGTTTCAACAAGACCCCAATTAGGTGGGGGTCAACATTGAGGTAACACTGGACGAGGTTAAAGGTCATGCCACTGGGTCAAGATGGGTATTGTTAAACTTCCCTTGACTCAATGTGTTTAACATTACTACTCATTTCTCCACTAAGTTTCAACAACACCCTAATTTTGTGCAATTTGGTCAACTTTGGTGTATAAGCCCGCCCTTTTTAAGGTTTATACTGTCAAAATTTTTGGCAGCATTAATAAATCTGCCCCTGTATTTACATAATAAAACCTTTTTAGAAAATAAAAAAGATTGTTTTCAGCATGATACCTCCTCCAGGTTTATCCTTGTCAATGTAGGTTTAGTTATATTTACAAGTTCTTATAATTGCTTTATGGAGTGCTTGTTTCACATCCTGATTCCTGAGAGTATAGATGAACGGATTCATTAAAGGGGTTACAACAGTATAAAGTAAGGATGAGATTTTATTTGACT
This sequence comes from Eleutherodactylus coqui, assembly GCF_035609145.1. Taxonomy (NCBI): domain Eukaryota; kingdom Metazoa; phylum Chordata; class Amphibia; order Anura; family Eleutherodactylidae; genus Eleutherodactylus; species Eleutherodactylus coqui. The sequence goes on from NC_089841.1 coordinate 170,493,501, forward strand.
CTTCATTTTTCCCTGTATTTGGACTGACATACATGGAAATCATAGCACCATAAAAAATGACAACTACTGTAATATGAGCACTACAGGTAGATAAAGCTTTTTGTCGACCTTTCGAAGAAGAAATGCGTATCATACTTAGAATAATTCTAACATAAGATGCTAGTATAAGCAGGCATGAGCCTATAAGAATAGTGGAAGCCAATATCCAAGACACAGTTGATATAGTGTATGCGTTTTTGCAAGATAATTTCAGAACTGGCTGAAGGTCACAGAAAAAATGTTTAATTTTATTAGGGCCACAGAAATGCAACTGTGAAACTAATACAATTGCCCCAAAAGTAGCAATAAATCCTGTAGACCAAGAACATAATGACATCAATATACTTCTCCTAGTTGCCATTAGTATTGAATAATGTAATGGCTTGCAGATAGCCACATATCTGTCATAGGCCATAACCCCCAAAAGAAAGCATTCAGTGGACCCCAAGGAACCAAACAAATATAGCTGAACAATGCATTCTGTGAATGGCACAGTTGGATTTTCCATCATAATGTTAAATAACATTTTGGGGATAATATTCGAAGTGTACAAAATTTCCAAACATGATAAATTACTTAGAAAGAAATACATGGGTGTGTGCAGATGTGCATCTCCATACACAATGGCAACAATTAAAATATTTCCAGAAACCGTCACAATATAGATAAATAAGAACATTATAAACAATAGTAGTTTTAGATGTTTAACACTGGTGAATCCCAAAAGAATAAATTCAGCTACTGTTGTTTCATTTGTGGTTGTCATTCTTATTAATCAGGATAAATTATTTCACATGTAAATAGTTGGATCTTATAGATTGATTTTAATAACAAAAATGACTTTCTTTTGAAATATTTAAGGGCTGTTGTTGGGAACTCTAAAGTGAATAATTCAGAGAGTAAAAATATGACAAAAGAAAAAAAATCGAGACGATTGGAAGCTGATTATTATTAAAATACTTTAAAAAAGAATAAAATGTAATTATATAATATTGTGCTTTATTCTCACATTCAATATACCTTAAAGCTAAACCTCACTGTAGCAGTTACATTTTCTCAACATGCTATAAAATAACAAAATAATCAACACTTACCTCCCTTCTCCCCACAGGAAGCAGCGGAGCAGCTCCAATGAGTCTTCCACTGTCAGGATTGACCAGATGTCCAATGAAGCCAAGCAGAAGCCGTAGTGTCAACTTCCATTCTCCTGGAATCATCGTTCAACTTCCTTGACGTCATGATGCCAGAAGTTCGGAACAAGATTCTGTGAATGCTGATTGCCTGCAGCGGTCACCTGATTTCCATCCAGTACAGACAGCGGAAAGTTCATCGCAGCTACTCTGCTGCTTCCCGTGCGGAAGAAGAGAGATAAGTATTGATTCTCCTGTTATTTTATAGTATGCTTGGCCATTTGCTTTTTTTTTTTTTGGGACAACCCTTTGAATAAGGTTGGTTTGAGATGATAGCTGGTTAGTTACATTTTAGTTTCTGCAGTCAGAATACCCTTACTTCCATAAGGTCCTATGAAATCACTGTAATAGAGAACATTCCTACAGCATATTTCACTATGCTGTGGGATTACGTCAGGGGGTTACATCACAGCTGTTGAAAGTAGCACTGTAGTAGTACTACCAAACAGAAAGGAACAGAACCATACACTTGCAGTAGTGAAGCAGATACCGCTTTGGTATCACTTTATGAGCATTTAGTTCATTACCATTATATTTAGAGTATAGAATAGTGTGGTCAACTACCTTATTTTGCTACACAATGCTAAAGGTATATACAGTTGTAGAAATTTCTATAACACTCTGCTGCTTGTAAATATACTGTAAGGCCTTAGTCACACGGGCGTTTTTTCCCGCGATTTGCGGATCGCATGACGGATGCTCTTCCGAAAATCTCGTGACCGGGGCCGAAAAATCGCCCAAACAAACTGCTCCTAGCCGTGTTTCAATAGAAACGGGCCAGAGCAGTGCAGCGCTGTTCAGTGCATTGAATTCAATGGAGCCGGCAATACAGCCGGCTCTATTGAAAGCAATGCGCTGCGGGCGATCTAATGGTGAATTTTCGGGAAGGGCTTAAATATATAAGCCCTTCCCTGCAATTCATCCAGAAATGTGTAAAAATAAAAAAAAATATATACTCACCTGGTCCCGGCAGCCGCGGCCGGCGGCAGTTCTCCTGAACTGCTCTGAGTAGTATTCAGCAGCCGGGGATTTAAAATGTCATTCAGCTGAGAGCTGCCCCTGATTGGTCCCTGCGCTAAGCCAATCAGAGGCAGCACTCACTCACCCATTCATGAATTTATGAATGGGTGAGTGAGAGCTGCCTCTGATTGGTTAGGCTGTGACCAATCAGAGGCAGCTCATTCAGCAGGCAGGGATTTTAAATCCCCGGCTGCTGAATACGACTCAGAGCAGTTCAGGAGAACTGCCACCGGCCGCGGCTGAACTCTGTCTGTCGGGACCAGGTGAGTATATATTTTTTTTTTATTTTTACCCATTTCTGGATGAATTGCAGGGAAGGGCTTATATTTTTAAGCCCTTCCCGAAAATTCATTGTGCGCTCGCCGGCAGCCCATTGCTTTCAATGGAGCTGGCTGTATTGCCGGCTCCATTGAATTCAATGGGCAAACATCGTTCTTCTCTGCCACAGCTGTTACAGCTGTGGCAGAGAAGAATGATTTGTCTAGTATATGTTCTCAATGGGGTCGGCGCTGCTGCCGCCAGCTCCATTGAGCGCATATAGAGAAGAGAATAGGAATCACAGATCGCAGATAGGTGCGATCTGCGATTTCTGTTCTATAATTTATCGGACGAGCGCATAAAAAGCGCTCATGTGTCCGATACCATTGCAAAGCAATGGTTTTATAAAATCGCCGGACGCATGCGCATGCGCAAATCGCGTGAAAAAACGCCCGTCTGACTGAGCCCTTATACTGAAGAAACCAATAAGAATCCATTCAGATTTTTAATGCAGTTTGAATAATGAAAGTCAAATAATTTTTGATACTTTCAAGCACTAATGTACTATTCTCAATGCAATGGCTCTCTTTACACAATGCATATTAAGTTCTTATGTACTCTGAATGAGCATTTTATTAGAAACAGTAATCTAACCTCCTTTTGTTTTCAGAACTGCAACATTCTATAGTAATAGTGCGAGAGGCTGAAAAAAGACATATGTCCATCCACTTTAGCTTATTACCCCCCAATGATGATCGAGAGGAAGGCAAAAAAAAAAAACCCTAATGAGGTAGAAGCCAAAATTCCCCATTTAAGGAAAAAAAATCCTTCCTGACTCCAATCTGGCAATCTGAATAATCCCTGGATGAACAACGCTTTTGAAATTATTAATGATTATAACATATAATATTGTATCACTCAAGAAAGCATCCAGGCCCATAGTCTTACAACTCTTACAGTAAAGAACCCTCTTTTATTTCGGTGTAGAAACCTCCATTACTTCAGGCATAGAGGATGTCCCCTTGTGACTGTCTCATGCCCTGGGTACAATTAGATCATGGGAGAAATCTCTGTATTGTTCCCTGATATATTTATACATAGCATAGTTGTTAGGTCGCCCCTCAGCTGTATTTTTTGTAAACTAAATAACCCCAATTTTGATAACCTCTCGGAGTATTGTAGTCTATCCATTCTATTTATTACTTTAGTTGCTTACCTTTGAACCTGCTCAAGCTCTGATATGTCCTTCTTGAGTACCAGTGCCCAAAATTGTAAGTATTCCATGTGTGGTCTGACCAGTGATTTGTAAAGAGAAAGAACAATGTTCTCATCATGTGCCACTTGGCCTCATTTGAGGCACCCCATGATCCTATTTGCCCTGGCAGCAGCTGCCTGACACTGGTTGATCTAGTTAAGTTTACAGTTATCTAAAATCCCCAAGTCCTTTTGCATGTCACAGTTACCCAGTGGTTTCCCGTTTAGTGTGTAATGGTGACATGTATTTCCTCTGCCCACATGCATAACTTTACATTTATCACTGTTAAACCTCATTTGCCATTTTTCTGTCCAAGCCCCCAACTAATCCAGATCCTCTTGCAACTGCCTTGCGTTCTTTCTTGTGTTAAATCCTTCACTTAGTTTTGTGTCATCTGTAAATATTGTATTTTACTATGCAAGCCTTCTACCAGGTCATTAGTAGATATATTAAAAACAGGGCCCAAACCATCCCCTGTGTTATGCCACTAGTATCAGTGACCCAATCAGAGTATGTACCATTAATAACCACCCTCTGCTTTCTATTATTGAGTCAGTTACTTACCCACTTACACACATTCTCACCCAGACTAAGCATTCTCATCTTATATACCAACCTTTTTGCGGCACAGTATCACTTTGGAAATTTCCAGATACACAATATCCAATGTCTCTCCCTTATCCAGTCTAGAACTTACCGCCTTGTAGAAGCAGATCAGGTTGGTTCAACAGGAGCGATCTCTCACAAACCCATGCTGATACAGAGTTATCCAGGTATTTTCCTTGAGGTACTCCAGGATAGCATCTCTTAGAAACCCTTCAAACATTTTACTCACAATAGCAGTAAGACATACCGACCTGTAATTTTTAGGTTCATTTTTTGACCCTTTTTGAATATAGACACCACATTGACTATGCACTACAGATTCTTTAAAAATTAAAGTAACAAGGGTCTGTGTATCACATCATTTAAAACCCAGAGTGTATACCATAAGGACCCCGTGATTTGTCTACTTTAATCTTTTTAAGATGGCTCTGCATTTCTTCCTGGGATAGACTAGTGACATTTAGTGGAAAGTTTACTTTATCATTCTGCATCTCATCTGACATTTCATTTTCCTCTGTGAATACAAGGGAGAAAAAACTATTTAATAGATTTGTTTGTTTCTCATCCACTTACAAATTCTCCTACATTATTTATTAAAGGGCCAACACTTTCAGTATTAATCTTTACACTATGTCAGGGGTCTCCAACCGCCGGTCCGCGGACCGGGGCCGGGCCGTTGGGTGTTTAGCGCCGGTCCGCGGCACCGCCGGGAACTTTTACTCTAAACACAAGGCCCGCGGGCCGAATCCGGCCCGCTGCCTTGTGCTATGTGGCCCGCGGCGTGCCGACGCCGCTGACCACCGAAGCGATTACCAGCGAGGGCGCCGCAGCTCCCCGCTGGTAATCGCTCTGATGCCGGCGCACACTGACGTCTGTGCAGCCAGGATACTCTTCCCCGAGTCCCCTGCTCATTAGTTCCGCAGGAGAGGACTCGGGGAGGAAGCGTTCCGGGCTGACGTCAGGGCAAGCAGACAGAGAGCGACAGCAGGGAGGAGGTAAGTATATGGGTTGGGGGGCTGCCTATTACGGGGGGGGGGGGGCTACTAATTTCAGGGGAAGGGGCTGCCAATTACTGGGAGGGCTGGTTATTACTGGGGGATACTTATTACAGGGGAAGGGGCTGCCTATTACTGGGGGGGCTGGTTATTACTGGGAGCTACTTATTACAGGGGAAGAGGCTGCCTATTACTGGGGGGGCTGGTTATTACTGGGGGCTACTTATTACAGGGGAAGGGGCTGCCTATTACTGGGGACGGCTGGTAATTACTGGGGGCTACTTATTACAGGGGAAGGGGCTGCCTATTACTGGGGGGGCTACTTACTACTGGGGGACCTGCTTATTACAGGGGGGACCTGCTTATTACTGGGGGGTTGCTTACTGGGGGGGGTGCTTATTACTGGGGGGGGAGGGCTACTTATTACAGGGGAAGGGGCTGCTTATTACTGGGGGGGGCTGGTTATTACTGGGGGGGCTACTTATTACAGGGGAAGGGGCTGCCTATTACTGGGGGGGCTGCCTATTACGGGGGGGGGGGGGGGGGGGGTGCCTATTACTGGGGGGGGCCTGCTTATTACTGGAGGGGTTGCTTACTGGGGGGCTGCTTATTACTGGGGGGGGGGGCTACTTATTACAGGGGAAGGGGCTGCCTATTACTGGGGGGGGGGTGCCTATTACTGGCTGGGGGGACCTGCTTATTACTGGGGGGAACCTGCTTATTACTGGGGGGCTGCTTATTACTGGGGGGGGGGTGTTCTTATTACAGGGGAATGGGGTTGCTTATTACTGGGGGGGTGGTTATTACTGGGGGGGACCTGCTTATTACTGGGGGGGGGGATTGCTTACTGGGGGGGATTGCTTACTGGGGGGGCTGCTTATTACTGGGGTGGGCTGGGGGCTACTTATTACAGGGGAAGGGGCTGCTTATTACTGGGGAGGCTGCCTATTACTGGGGAGGCTGCCTATTACTGGGGGGGGGCTGCCTATTACTGGGGGTGGCGCGCTGCCTATTACTGGGGGGGGACCTGCTTATTACTGGGGGGGGACCTGCTTATTACTGGGGGAGGGGGACCTGCTTATTACAGGGGGAGGGGCTGCTAATTACTGAGAGGTGGGGGCTGTCTATTACTGAGGGATGGGGGCTGTCTATTACTGGGGGGGGGAGATAAATTATATGCTGCCCTATGTGTGTGCTGGGGGGGGGAGATTATACACTGCCCTATGTGTGTACTGCCAGGACATTCTAATGTCATAACTAAATAAGAATGCACTAAACTCCAACCCCCTTCATAACCCCGCCCCCTATAACCAAAACCCCGCCCATGTCCCGCCCAACCCTGCCGGGCCTTGTAAAAATGGTCTTGCTTGAAGCCGGTCCCTGGTGCCAAAAAGGTTGGGGACCACTGCACTATGTACATAGTTAAAGAATAGTTTAGGATTAGCTTTACTCCCTTTGGCAATAAGTCTGTCTCCATTTATGATGTTTTTATCAGATTTTTACATAATTTATCTTTTTCCTTATAGGTTTTTAGTGATTATTCTTTGCCTTCTTGTTTTAGTAGTTTAAACACTTTATTTTTGTTGTTTATTGTCCCATTTTCATCATTATTGAGCCACAGTGTTTTTCTCATATTACTAAGTCTTTTAATTCTGTAAGGTATGAATCTCTCACAGTAAGTAATTAGGATGTTTTTGAATGTTTCCCATTTATTGTTTGTACTCTTATTTTTGTGGATTTTATTCCAATCAATAAGGTTACGGGCTTATCCTGGCATAGTTTACACTAGATGTTGAAATAGTTCTGCAGGAGCATTGATCCACGCAGATAACATAGCTTCTTGTAGTTGCTACGAAGTAGATGTAGGTCCTGACATGCATTGAATAAATGAGGAAAAAAAACAGTGACAGGATATCAAGTGCAAAGAAATCAAAAATGGCCTTTTAGTTCTCCATTTTCAGCAATGTTTCAACCATTTTGTTTTTTGTCATGCATGACAAAGACCAATATGAACATTAAATCTAATTTATGATTCAGTCTACATGGTGATCCCAATGTGAAAATCAACTATGTTTCCTGGCATAAAGGGGCTGTTCCATGGTTTCAAGTTATCTGCTATCCACAGGATAGGGGATAATTAGCTGATTTGTAGAGGTTTCACCATAGTTAGGGTCCCTTCACATGAGCGTATGCGTAAAAATGCTTGTGTAAGCACAATGCATTTGACCCATGAATGATGCACAAAATATGCGATTTTGTGAAAATTACTGTATTTTTTGCATTTGCAGGGGCAGTTCACATGGGCGTGGGAAACACAGATGCTATGAATTTAAAGGCTATTTAGCCTAATGAGTTTCAGATGTGTTCTTTTTCTAGCGGAATTGCACAGCATATTGCACAGGTATTGAGTGCGCATTTGTGAACCTACTGAAGACTTATATGGGGACCTTTAGTGTGCAAATGTGCTCAAAAATAGAGCATGCTGTGCCTTTTTGCAAAAATGGCTACTGAGAATGAGCTCATTTAAATCAATAGATTCTATTCTCTGTGTATTGCGTGCGCAAACTTTGCATGCTAGAAAGCACATGCAAATATAGTAATCTTAAGGAATCCTTAGGGGATGGTGGACAGATCCCCCAAAAATCAACACATTTTGCCCCCTGTGAATACGGAATAACTTGCAATTGTGTTAGAACTCCTTTAACAACATTCCTCTGTTTATACCTCCTTTCTTAAATGAAAATCCTCTTTATTGCTTTAACACTGAACTTGGAATCATCACCATCATGACATTGAGCAAAATGTATTGACACTGCTAAGGGATTTACAGCATCAGGGCTTATTTAGACAACTGTATATCGGCCGGGTATTCTCGCCGGACGATATACAGCTTCTCTCTCTGCAGGGGGAGGAGGCTAAAAGGGCCGGGAGCAGTGCACTGAGCTCCTGCCCCCTCTCCGCCTCTTCTCTGCCCCTCGGCATTATTTGCAATGAGAGGAGGCGGGGCGGGCACGGTGCTAAGTCTCAAAACTTCGCTCCACCCCCGCCCCACCTCCTCCCATTGCAAATAGAGCCAAGGGGCGGAGAGGGGGGCAGGAGCTCAGTGCACTGCTCCCGGCTCTTCCAGCCTCCTCCCGCTGTAGAGAGGGAAGCTGTATATTGGCAGGTGTGAATACCCGGCCGATATACGGTCGTCTGAATAAGACCCCTATTTCACACAGTCCAGGTTTTTATGTTATGCTATGTCATGATTAAGAACGTTTGCTCGAAACATGTAGCTAATCAGCAAATACATGCATAATTTTAAAACTCCTGCAATATTTTGGAATTAATGCCATTTAATCCAAGGAATATTCTTATAGCTGGCATGCCAGTAACCTACAAACCTGAAAGAATAACAGGGGTGCAAGTTGAGAGGCACCTGGGAAATAGTGACCATAATATAATACATTTCCATTTGTCTTTCAAAAGGGAGTTTTGTAGGGGAGCTACAAAAATACTAAACTTTAGGAAGGCAAAGTTCGATCAGCTCAGAGATGCCCTTAACCTTACTGCTCTGGGACAATGTTCTCAAAAATAGGTGTACAGATAATAAATGGAAAATGTTTTAAAACATCTAAAATACTTAAGCTGGTGACACGTCCGTATTGTCACCATGTATAATTCACGCGTAATTTCCATGCGTAACACATGGTAAATGGAGGCAATGAAAGTCAATGGACTTTCATTCTTCCATGTACACCTGTGTGTTGACACTGTGTATCAATATGCAGGAGAAAGAAATCGCAGCATGCTCTATTTCTCTGCGTTTCATACGCAGGCCTTTTATGGGTTGCATATGAAAGATTGTCCATATGTATGCAATGTGTATGAGTAGCATTTCCATACGCATTCCTGTTCTGGACAGAGCGTCTCTGTTGGCGTCTCTGCCAACACTCTGCCAGCAGAACGTATGGGCTGTAATGTGTGTGTGCAATGCTGAGAGAGACCCGCAGCATTGTATGCACACACCCATGTAAACGAGCACTTACTATGAGCAGTACATACCTTACAGGAATAAATGAATTATAAATGGGTCTAATAAAGATGTAAACGGAGCAGTAAACAGCAAAAAGAATGCTTAAAATACTAAAATAAGAAGGTAGCAAAGAAGCACTAAGAACCTGTAAGAAAAATTAAATAAAATGATATAAAAAGCAGATAAAAGCATTATGTTATTGCTAAGAAGAGTTAAACTAACCCTAAACTGCTCTTCAATTATATAAGCGCTGCGGAATAAGTTGGCGCTATACAAATAAAGATTATTATTATTATTATAAATAGTAAAAAAGATTAATACTGAAAGTGCTATCCCTTTAATAAATAACTTAGGAAAAATTGTAGAGTGAGATGAGGAGAAAGCAAATCTATTAAATAGTTTTTTCTCCAGTGTATTCCCAGAGGAAAATGAAAAATAAGATGAAATGCAGAGTGATAAAGTAAACTCTCCACTAAATGCTAGCTGTGTAACCCAGGAAGAAGTACAAAAGTGTCTTATAAAAATTAAAATAGACAAACTACCAGTTCCGAATGTGATAGAAAAACCATTGTTTCCTATACTTAAAGAGAACTCTATGGTGTTACGGTCTTTTCCACTTGATTGGCACATAGTTGATGTGGTGCCATTATTAAAAAATGGGTCAAAAAGGATAAGCTCTCTCAGTATTGTAGTCTGCCTATTCCATTTATTACCATAGTTGTCCACCTTTGAACCTGCTCAAGCTCTGACATGTCTTTTCAGAACTGGGCCCCACAATTGTGCATAATAGTCCATATGTGGTCTGACCAATGACTTGTAAAGAGGAAGGACAATGTACTTGTCATGCGCCCCTAGACCACTTCTGATGTGAGCAAAGGCAGTCATTCACTGGAAGGGCTCATGCACACTACTGTTTCATGGCGCTATATAACCTCTGAATTATACAAAGACATTATATGGCATACCTGTGTCTATGTTGCTCTACTGTATTTAAATAGGACCCTAACTAAAATCAAACACCACATTACAAAGCATTGCTTCTAGGGAAGAATATCTCTATAACACAGTGCAATGTGGAGGCAGCATACAGAATTTCTTTGGCTCTCTATGATGGGGCTGTGTGAATTCATACAGGCTCTTTGCACCGAGCTCTTTGAGCGTATAAGCATAAGGCTTAAACATGAAATTAATTACTTTTGAAATATAATACACTCATATTCTATAAATCTATATTTTATGTTTGCATTTATATATAACTGATTCAATTACCTGGTATGCTAGATAATTTTAAAGATTTTTGTGTAATAAGTTAGATAATAATACTTTACCAATATGTGTTAGAAAATGTTCCACAAACCCATTATAACAAGGATGCAGGCACTGTTATAGCCCTGGAACAAATACAAATATGAGCTTATATATACAATATCATCCCACAGGAATATACAACTAAAAGATAAATAAAGACATGCATTGCTTAATAGTATAAATAACTCCACCATGGGGAATGGGTGCTCTATGGGCAATGTATCTGTCATGGTTTAAAAACAGAACATTTAAAACAAAATGCATTAGAAGATGCTTGTGTCACTTATCTTTTTGGGACCTGCATCTTTACATTCAATCCTAAAAATAAGCCCTAGCATGATTTTTCAAGGTTTTTGAGATGCTCAAATTATAAGCCCTACTATAAAAATAAGGTCTAGTTAAAAAATTTTAAAAAGTCAATTTTAGAGATGAGCGAGCACCAAAATGCTCGGGTGCTCGTTACTCGGGACAAAAATTTAGCGATGCTCGAGGGTTCGTTTCGAATAACGAACCCCATTGAAGTCAATGGGCGACCCGAGCATTTTTGTATATCGCCGATGCTCGCTAAGGTTTCCATTTGTGAAAATCTGGGCAATTCAAGAAAGTGATGGGAACGACACAGCAATGGATAGGGCAGGCGAGGGGCTACATTTGGGCTGCATCTCAAGTTCCCAGGTCCCACTATTAAGCCACAATAGCGGCAAGAGTGCCCCCCCCCCCCCAACAATTTTTACTTCTGAAAAGCCCTCATTAGCAATGTATACCTTAGCTAAGCACCACACTACCTCCAACAAAGCATAATCACTGCCTGCATGACACTCCGCTGCCACTTCTCCTGGGTTACATGCTGCCCAACCCCCCCCCCCCCCCGCACGACCCAGTGTCCACAGCACACACCAAAGTTTCCCTGCGCAGCCTTCAGCTGCCCTCATGGCACGGCACCCTCATGTCTATTTATAAGTGGGTCTGCCATGAGGAGGAACCGCGGGAACACACTGCAGAGGGTTGGCACGGCTAGGCAGCGACCCTCTTTAAAAGGGGCGGGGCGATAGTCCACAATGCTGTACAGAAGCAATGAGAAATATAATCCTGTGCCACCGCCATCAGGAGCTGCACACGTGGGCGTAGCAATGGGGAACCTATGTGCCACACACTATTCATTCTGTCAAGGTGTCTGCATGCCCCAGTCAGACCGCGTTTTTTTAGAAATAGTCACAGGCAGGTACAACTCCGCAATGGGAATTCCGTGTGCACCCACAGCATGGGTGGCTCCCTGGAACCCACCGGCTGTACATAAATAAATCCCATTGCATTGCCCATCACACCTGAGGTAACGTCAGGTTTAATGCAGGTGGGCTTCAGCCCACACTGCATGCCCCAGTCAGACTGGGGTTCTTTAGAAGTGGACACATGCAGTTACAACTCCCTGTGGACCCACAGCATGGGTGGCTCCCTGGAACCCACCGGCGGTACATAAATATATCCCATTGCAGTGCCCTGGACAGCAAAGTTAATGTCAGGTTTAATGCAGGTGGGCTTCGGCCCACACTGCATGCCCCAGTCAGACTGGGGTTCTTTAGAAGTGGACACATGCAGTTACAACTCTGTGTGGACCGACAGCATGGGTTGCTCTCTGGAACCCACCGGCGGTACATAAATATATCCCATTGCAGTGCCCAGCACAGCTGATGTAACGTCAGCTTTAATGCAGGTGGGCAAAAAATTTATTGGATTACACTGTAGGCGAGGGCCCAAAAAAATTGGTGTACCAACAGTACCAATGTACCTCAGAAAAATTGCCCATGCCCAACCAAGAGGGCAGGTGAAACCTATTAATTGCTTTGGTTAATGTGGCTTAATTTGTAACTAGGCCTGGAGGCAGCCCAGTTAAAATAAAAATTGGTTCAGGTGCAAGTTTCAACGCTTTAATGAGCATTGAAACATATAAAAATTGTTTACAAAAATTATATGACTGAGCCTTGTGGGCCTAAGAAAAATTGCCCGTTCGGCGTGATTACGTCAGGTTTCAGGAGGAGGAGCAGGAGGAGGAGGATGAATAGAATACACAGATTGATGAAGCTAAAAGGTCCCCGTTTTTGATGGTGATAGAGAACGATGCTTCCATCCGCGGGTGCAGCCTACGTATTGTTTAGGTATCGCTGCTGTCCGCTGGTGGAGAAGAGAAGTCTGGGGAAATCCAGGCTTTGTTCATCTTGATGAGTGTAAGCCTGTCGGCACTGTCGGTTGACAGGCGGGTACGCTTATCCGTGATGATTCCCCCAACCGCACTAAACACCCTTTCTGACAAGACGCTAGCCGCAGGACAAGCAAGCACCTCCAGGGCATACAGCGTGAGTTCAGGCCACGTTTCCAGCTTCGACACCCAATAGTTGTAGGGGGCAGAGGCGTCACCGAGGACGGTCGTGCGATCGGCTACGTACTCCCTCACCATCCTTTTACAGTGCTCCCGCTGACTCAGCCTTGACTGGGGAGCGGTGACACAGTCTTGCTGGGGAGCCAGAAAGCTGTCAAAGGCCTTAGAGAGTGTTCCCCTGCCTGTGCTGTACATGCTGCCTGATCTCCGCGCCTCCCCTGCTACCTGGCCCTCGGAACTGCGCCTTCGGCCACTAGCGCTGTCGGATGGGAATTTTACCATCAGTTTGTCCGCCAGAGTCCTGTGGTATAGCATCACTCTCGAACCCCTTTCCTCTTCGGGTATGAGAGTGGAAAGGTTCTCCTTATACCGTGGGTCGAGCAGTGTGTACACCCAGTAATCCGTAGTGGCCAGAATGCGTGTAACGCGAGGGTCACGAGAAAGGCATCCTAACATGAAGTCAGCCATGTGTGCCAGGGTACCTGTACGCAACACATGGCTGTCCTCACTAGGAAGATCACTTTCAGGATCCTCCTCCTCCTCCTCAGGCCATACATGCTGAAAGGATGACAGGCAAGCAGCATGGGTACCCTCAGCAGTGGGCCAAGCTGTCTCTTCCCCCTCCTCCTCATCCTCCTCATGCTCCTCCTCCTCAACGCGCTGAGATATAGACAGGAGGGCGCTCTGACTATCCAGCGACATACTATCTTCCCCCGCCTCTGTTTCCGAGCGCAAAGCGTCTGCCTTTATGCTTTGCAGGGAACTTCTCAAGAGGCATAGCAGAGGAATGGTGACGCTAATGATTGCAGCATCGCCGCTCACCATCTGGGTAGACTCCTCAAAGTTTCCAAGGACCTGGCAGATGTCTGCCAACCAGGCCCACTCTTCTGTAAAGAATTGAGGAGGCTGACTCCCACTGCGCCACCCATGTTGGAGTTGGTATTCCACTATAGCTCTACGCTGCTCATAGAGCCTGGCCAACATGTGGAGCGTAGAGTTCCACCGTGTGGGCACGTCGCACAGCAGTCGGTGCACTGGCAGATTAAACCGATGTTGCAGGGTGCGCAGGGTGGCAGCGTCCGTGTGGGACTTGCGGAAATGTGCGCAGAGCCGGCGCACCTTTCCGAGCAGGTCTGACAAGCGTGGGTAGCTTTTCAGAAAGCGCTGAACCACCAAATTAAAGACATGGGCCAGGCATGGCACATGCGTGAGGCTGCCGAGCTGCAGAGCCGCCACCAGGTTAGGGCCGTTGTCACACACGACCATGTCCAGTTGGAGGCTCAGCGGCGCAAGCTAGCGGTCGGTCTGCTCTGTCAGACCCTGCAGCAGTTCGTGGGCCGTGTGCCTCTTCTCTCCTAAGCTGAGTAGTTTCAGCACGGCCTGCCCACTGCTGTGCTGCCACGCCGCGCGACACCGACTGCTGGCGACGTGCTGCTGCTGACACATCTTGATTGCGAGACAGAGGTTGCGTAGGAGGAGGAGGAGGAGGGTGGTTTAGTGCAGGAAGCATACACCGCCGCAGATACGACCACCGAGCTGGCGCCCGCAATTCTGGGGGTGGGTAGGACGTGAGCGGTCCCAGGCTCTGACTCGGTTCCAGCCTCCACTAAATTCACCCAATGTGCCGTCAGGGAGATATAGTGGCCCTGCCCACCTGTGCTTGTCCACGTGTCCGTTGTTAAGTGGACCTTGGCAGTAACCGCGTTGGTGAGGGCGCGTACAATATTGCTGGAGACGTGGTCGTGCAAGGCTGGGACGGCACATCGGGAAAAGTAGTGGCGACTGGGATCTGAGTAGCGCGGGGCCACCGCCGCCATCATACCTTTGAAAGCCTCCGTTTCCACAACCCTATATGGCAGCATCTCCAGGCTGATAAATTTGGCTATGTGCACGTTTAACGCTTGAGCGTGCGGGTGCGTGGCGGCGTACTTGCGCTTGCGCTCAAACACTTGCGCTAGTGACGGCTGGACGGTGCGCTGACAGACATTGGTGGATGGGGCCGAAGACAGCGGAGGTGAGGGTGTGGGTGCAGGCCAGGAGACGGTAGTGCCTGTGTCCTGAGAGGGGTGTTGGATCTCAGTGGCAGGTTGGGGCACAGAGGGAGAGGCAGTGGTGCAAACCGGAGGCGGTGAACGCCCTTCGTCCCACCTTGTGGGGTGCTTGGCCATCATATGTCTGCGCATGCTGGTGGTGGTGAGGCTGGTGGTGGTGGCTCCCCAGCTGATCTTGGCGCGACAAAGGTTGCACACCACTGTTCGTCGGTCGTCTGCACTCTCAGTGAAAAACTGCCAGACCTTTGAGCACCTCGGCCTCTGCAGGGTGGCATGGCGCGAGGGGGCGCTTTGTGAAACAGTTGGTGGATTATTCGGTCTTGCCCTGCCTCTACCCCTGCCCACCGCACTGCCTCTTCCAACCTGCCCTGCTGCTGCACTTGCCTCCCCCTCTGAAGACCTGTCCTCAGTAGGCTTAGTAAACCAGGTGGGGTCAGTCACCTCATCGTCCTGCTGCTCTTCCTCCGAATACTCTGTGCGCTCCTCCCTCAGACTTACTCCAATTACTACTACCTGAGTGATAGACAACTGTGTCTCATCGTCATCGTCCTCCTCACCCACTGAAAGCTCTTGAGACAGTTTCTGGAAGTCCCCAGCCTCATCACCCGGACCCCGGGAACTTTCCAAAGGTTGGGCATCGGTCACGACAAACTCCTCCAGTGGGAGAGGATTCGGAACCATTGCTGCCCATTCTGGGCAGGGGCCCGAGAACAGTTCCTGGGAGTCTGCCTGCTCCTCAGAATGTGTCATTGTAATGGAGTGAGGAGGCTGGGAGGAAGGAGGAGCAGCAGCCAGAGGATTCAGAGTTGCAGCAGTGGACGGCGCAGAACTCTGGGTGGTCGATAGATTGCTGGATGCACTTTCTGCCATCCACGACAGGACCTGCTCACACTGCTCATTTTCTAATAAAGGTCTACCGCGTGGACCCATTAATTGTGAGATGAATGTGGGGACGCCAGAAATGTGCCTCTCTCCTAATGCCGCAGCAGTCGGCTGCGATACACCTGGATCAGGAGCTCGGCCTGTGCCCACACCCTGACTTGGGCCTCCGTGTCCTCGCCCGCGTCCACGTCCACGTCCTCTTGGCCTACCCCTGCCCCTTAGCATGGTGTATTACCAGTAGTGCAGAAACAGAATGCTGTAATTAAATGTGCCGCTTATTGGCCTGTGGTTGGAGGCTGACTTTGCTTACGGAACGCACAGCAGAGCCAGGAAAGAATTTTGCGCAAGCCTGCTGTAACACTTAGCTGGCTGCGTATTAATTAGGACTACTACCCCCAGCAGAGACGCAGTACACTCAGGACGGTCACAGGCAGCCCAAATAGAATGTTTTTTCCCAAATTTTTTTGGAAAAGCCCACTGCCTATATACACAGTATATCTCTTTCACTGTCCCTTCCTCACCACTACTGGCCCTGGACTATGTAAAATTACTGCAGACTGTTTCCCTCTGGACAGGATGACAGCGTTGATGTGTAACGCACAGCAGAGCCAGGAAAGAATTTTGCGCAAGCCTGCTGTAACACTTAGCTGGCTGCGTATTAATTAGGACTACTACCCCCAGCAGAGACGCAGTACACTCAGGACGGTCACAGGCAGCCCAAATAGAATGTTTTTTCCCAAATTTTTTTTGGAAAAGCCCACTGCCTATATACACAGTATATCTCTTTCACTGTCCCTGCCTCACCACTACTGGCCCTGGACTATGTAAAATTACTGCAGACTGAGGACGCAATGCTCTGCACGGCCGATATACAAAAAAAAATGTGCAACACTGCAAAAAGCAGCCTCAACAGTACTGCACACGGTCAGATGTGGCCCTAAGAAGGACCGTTGGGGTTCTTGAAGCCTAAAATAACTCCTAACACTCTCCCTATAGCAGCTCCACCATCAGCAGCACTTTCCCTGAGCTATGTCAGAACGCATCTGTGGCGAGCCGCGGGAGGGGCCGATTTTTATACTCGGGTGACACCTGATCTCGCCAGCCACTCACTGCAGGGGGGTGGTATAGGGCTTGAACGTCGCAGGGGGAAGTTGTAATGCCTTCCCTGTCTTTCTATTAGCCAGAAAAGCACGCTAACGTCTCAGAGATCAAAGTGAAAGTAACTCGAACATCGCGTGGTACTCGTCTCGAGTAACGAGCATCTCGAACACGCTAATACTCGAACGAGTATCAAGCTCGGACGAGTACGTTCGCTCATCTCTAGTCAATTTATATAGTGTTCAAGCAGCTATACATGTAAGAAAGTAAAATATTTTGGAACAAATCACTGATTGGCTGGTTTGGTGATTGTCATACAGTTCAGCCAATCAGAACAGGAGAACTTTATAGAGGTTTTATAATTTTTGTCATCCCCTCTACTTTTTTCATCTCTGCTTTCATATACAATTTTTTGGAGTCATGTCAAAGTTATATTTTCTGTGGCACTAGTGTATAATGGGTATTACTCTCAGTAAATGCTCTTTCACACGAGCGTAGGCGTTTTTACGTTTCCACGCCATTTATTGGCATGAATGGACATTTCTCCATGATCACGGACAGTATTTTCTCGCCCATTCACACGACTGTGAGTGTTGTGTTTAGCAAATAAAAAACATTGCAACCCGGAAAACCCTCACTCTACAAAAATCCTCAGGATGTCTTCTAATGCCTACATAGAGGCACCTGTAAGCCTTTCACAGCGTTGGAGGCTGCTTAAATCTCTCCCTTTCTTTGTCCAGCTCCTATAGAAGTCTACGTATATTGGGCAAAAGATAGTTCCAGATCTATCTTTTTGCCCAGTGTATATGCATCAGCACATATTTCGGTTGCATATGTCCCATTTTTATTGGTTCGATATTTTTACACACCAGATATTTGCCCATGTGAACGGATGCATTGGAAATCCTCACTAGGAAGATCACTTTCAGGATCCTCCTCCTCCTCCTCCTCCTCAGGCCATACATGCTGAAAGGATGACAGGCAAGCAGCATGGGTACCCTCAGCAGTGGGCCAAGCTGTCTCTTCCCCCTCCTCCTCATCCTCCTCATGCTCCTCCTCCTCAACGCGCTGAGATATAGACAGGAGGGCGCTCTGACTATCCAGCGACATACTATCTTCCCCCGCCTCTGTTTCCGAGCGCAAAGCGTCTGCCTTTATGCTTTGCAGGGAACTTCTCAAGAGGCATAGCAGAGGAATGGTGACGCTAATGATTGCAGCATCGCCGCTCACCATCTGGGTAGACTCCTCAAAGTTTCCAAGGACCTGGCAGATGTCTGCCAACCAGGCCCACTCTTCTGTAAAGAATTGAGGAGGCTGACTCCCACTGCGCCACCCATGTTGGAGTTGGTATTCCACTATAGCTCTACGCTGCTCATAGAGCCTGGCCAACATGTGGAGCGTAGAGTTCCACCGTGTGGGCACGTCGCACAGCAGTCGGTGCACTGGCAGATTAAACTGATGTTGCAGGGTGCGCAGGGTGGCAGCGTCCGTGTGGGACTTGCGGAAATGTGCGCAGAGCCGGCGCACCTTTCCGAGCAGGTCTGACAAGCGTGGGTAGCTTTTCAGAAAGCGCTGAACCACCAAATTAAAGACATGGGCCAGGCATGGCACATGCGTGAGGCTGCCGAGCTGCAGAGCCGCAACCAGGTTAGGGCCGTTGTCACACACGACCATGTCCAGTTGGAGGCTCAGCGGCGCAAGCTAGCGGTCGGTCTGCTCTATCAGACCCTGCAGCAGTTCGTGGGCCGTGTGCCTCTTCTCTCCTAAGCTGAGTAGTTTCAGCACGACCTGCCCACTGCTGTGCTGCCACGCCGCGCGACACCGACTGCTGGCGACGTGCTGCTGCTGACACATCTTGATTGCGAGACAGAGGTTGCGTAGGAGGAGGAGGGTGGTTTAGTGCAGGAAGCATACACCGCCGCAGATACGACCACCGAGCTGGCGCCCGCAATTCTGGGGGTGGGTAGGACGTGAGCGGTCCCAGGCTCTGACTCGGTTCCAGCCTCCACTAAATTCACCCAATGTGCCGTCAGGGAGATATAGTGGCCCTGCCCACCTGTGCTTGTCCATGTGTCCGTTGTTAAGTGGACCTTGGCAGTAACCGCGTTGGTGAGGGCGCGTACAATATTGCGGGAGACGTGGTCGTGCAAGGCTGGGACGGCACATCGGGAAAAGTAGTGGCGACTGGGATCTGAGTAGCGCGGGGCCACCGCCGCCATCATACCTTTGAAAGCCTCCGTTTCCACAACCCTATATGGCAGCATCTCCAGGCTGATAAATTTGGCTATGTGCACGTTTAACGCTTGAGCGTGCGGGTGCGT
Organism: Eleutherodactylus coqui; assembly: GCF_035609145.1. NCBI lineage: Eukaryota > Metazoa > Chordata > Amphibia > Anura > Eleutherodactylidae > Eleutherodactylus > Eleutherodactylus coqui. Next base: position 170,512,916 of record NC_089841.1, read on the forward strand.
GGCGGCGTACTTGCGCTTGCGCTCAAACACTTGCGCTAGTGACGGCTGGACGGTGCGCTGACAGACATTGGTGGATGGGGCCGAAGACAGCGGAGGTGAGGGTGTGGGTGCAGGCCAGGAGACGGTAGTGCCTGTGTCCTGAGAGGGGTGTTGGATCTCAGTGGCAGGTTGGGGCACAGAGGGAGAGGCAGTGGTGCAAACCGGAGGCGGTGAACGCCCTTCGTCCCACCTTGTGGGGTGCTTGGCCATCATATGTCTGCGCATGCTGGTGGTGGTGAGGCTGGTGGTGGTGGCTCCCCAGCTGATCTTGGCGCGACAAAGGTTGCACACCACTGTTCGTCGGTCGTCTGCACTCTCAGTGAAAAACTGCCAGACCTTTGAGCACCTCGGCCTCTGCAGGGTGGCATGGCGCGAGGGGGCGCTTTGTGAAACAGTTGGTGGATTATTCGGTCTTGCCCTGCCTCTACCCCTGCCCACCGCACTGCCTCTTCCAACCTGCCCTGCTGCTGCACTTGCCTCCCCCTCTGAAGACCTGTCCTCAGTAGGCTTAGTAAACCAGGTGGGGTCAGTCACCTCATCGTCCTGCTGCTCTTCCTCCGAATACTCTGTGCGCTCCTCCCTCAGACTTACTCCAATTACTACTACCTGAGTGATAGACAACTGTGTCTCATCGTCATCGTCCTCCTCACCCACTGAAAGCTCTTGAGACAGTTTCCGGAAGTCCCCAGCCTCATCACCCGGACCCCGGGAACTTTCCAAAGGTTGGGCATCGGTCACGACAAACTCCTCCAGTGGGAGAGGATTCGGAACCATTGCTGCCTATTCTGGGCAGGGGCCCGAGAACAGTTCCTGGGAGTCTGCCTGCTCCTCAGAATGTGTCATTGTAATGGAGTGAGGAGGCTGGGAGGAAGGAGGAGCAGCAGCCAGAGGATTCAGAGTTGCAGCAGTGGACGGCGCAGAACTCTGGGTGGTCGATAGATTGCTGGATGCACTTTCTGCCATCCACGACAGGACCTGCTCACACTGCTCATTTTCTAATAAAGGTCTACCGCGTGGACCCATTAATTGTGAGATGAATGTGGGGACGCCAGAAATGTGCCTCTCTCCTAATGCCGCAGCAGTCGGCTGCGATACACCTGGATCAGGAGCTCGGCCTGTGCCCACACCCTGACTTGGGCCTCCGCGTCCTCGCCCGCGTCCACGTCCACGTCCTCTTGGCCTACCCCTGCCCCTTAGCATGGTGTATTACCAGTAGTGCAGAAACAGAATGCTGTAATTAAATGTGCCGCTTATTGGCCTGTGGTTGGAGGCTGACTTTGCTTACGGAACGCACAGCAGAGCCAGGAAAGAATTTTGCGCAAGCCTGCTGTAACACTTAGCTGGCTGCGTATTAATTAGGACTACTACCCCCAGCAGAGACGCAGTACACTCAGGACGGTCACAGGCAGCCCAAATAGAATGTTTTTTCCCAAATTTTTTTGGAAAAGCCCACTGCCTATATACACAGTATATCTCTTTCACTGTCCCTTCCTCACCACTACTGGCCCTGGACTATGTAAAATTACTGCAGACTGTTTCCCTCTGGACAGGATGACAGCGTTGATGTGTAACGCACAGCAGAGCCAGGAAAGAATTTTGCGCAAGCCTGCTGTAACACTTAGCTGGCTGCGTATTAATTAGGACTACTACCCCCAGCAGAGACGCAGTACACTCAGGACGGTCACAGGCAGCCCAAATAGAATGTTTTTTCCCAAATTTTTTTTGGAAAAGCCCACTGCCTATATACACAGTATATCTCTTTCACTGTCCCTGCCTCACCACTACTGGCCCTGGACTATGTAAAATTACTGCAGACTGAGGACGCAATGCTCTGCACGGCCGATATACAAAAAAAAAAAAATGTGCAACACTGCAAAAAGCAGCCTCAACAGTACTGCACACGGTCAGATGTGGCCCTAAGAAGGACCGTTGGGGTTCTTGAAGCCTAAAATAACTCCTAACACTCTCCCTATAGCAGCTCCACCATCAGCAGCACTTTCCCTGAGCTATGTCAGAACGCATCTGTGGCGAGCCGCGGGAGGGGCCGATTTTTATACTCGGGTGACACCTGATCTCGCCAGCCACTCACTGCAGGGGGGTGGTATAGGGCTTGAACGTCGCAGGGGGAAGTTGTAATGCCTTCCCTGTCTTTCTATTAGCCAGAAAAGCACGCTAACGTCTCAGAGATGAAAGTGAAAGTAACTCGAACATCGCGTGGTACTCGTCTCGAGTAACGAGCATCTCGAACACGCTAATACTCGAACGAGTATCAAGCTCGGACGAGTACGTTCGCTCATCTCTAGTCAATTTATATAGTGTTCAAGCAGCTATACATGTAAGAAAGTAAAATATTTTGGAACAAATCACTGATTGGCTGGTTTGGTGATTGTCATACAGTTCAGCCAATCAGAACAGGAGAACTTTATAGAGGTTTTATAATTTTTGTCATCCCCTCTACTTTTTTCATCTCTGCTTTCATATACAATTTTTTGGAGTCATGTCAAAGTTATATTTTCTGTGGCACTAGTGTATAATGGGTATTACTCTCAGTAAATGCTCTTTCACACGAGCGTAGGCGTTTTTACGTTTCCACGCCATTTATTGGCATGAATGGACATTTCTCCATGATCACGGACAGTATTTTCTCGCCCATTCACACGACTGTGAGTGTTGTGTTTAGCAAATAAAAAACATTGCAACCCGGAAAATCCTCACTCTACAAAAATCCTCAGGATGTCTTCTAATGCCTACATAGAGGCACCTGTAAGCCTTTCACAGCGTTGGAGGCTGCTTAAATCTCTCCCTTTCTTTGTCCAGCTCCTATAGAAGTCTACGTATATTGGGCAAAAGATAGTTCCAGATCTATCTTTTTGCCCAGTGTATATGCATCAGCACATATTTCGGTTGCATATGTCCCATTTTTATTGGTTCGATATTTTTACACACCAGATATTTGCCCATGTGAACGGATGCATTGGAAATCAACAGCTCAGATTGTCGCATATATACGGTCGGTGTAAAAACGCATAATTTATGTGCTTGTGTGAAAGAAGCCTAAGAGAAAAAAACTATCCTTATAGATATAATAGATTTTTTTCATGTCTAACAAAAGTTTGTTTTTTTTTCCAAAATAGTTTTTATTGAATTTTTTTTCTTTCAGAAATCGAGTTGTACCATCAAATTGTTGTGTATAAACTTAGGTAAACATATGCACGAAGGAAGGGAAAAAGCTAAGATATTGAGACAATTGCAATTACGGGTATTCTATGAGAGTTAGCTCAATACATGATTTTAAATTGTAAAATAGTTGTTTATGATGTTATGCTTAAGTATGCTAGCAATATTTATGGAAAACTGCTTCATCATTGAATAACAATACATTAACTCCAGTAATTCCATTAAATCTATCAAGGTTGTTGTTTGATCTGGCATAAATTTTCTCGTATGTATAATGTTCAGCTACCATGTCGAGTAGATCCTTAATGTTGAAGGGGGTGTGGGAGGGGGGTATATCTTTCATCTTCTAGCTATAACTAGCTTTGCAGCTAGCAGGACATGGCAGTGCCCTAGTCCACAGTCAGCTGTGGACTAGGGCAACGACCGTTATATTTTGAATGTACCAAAACACTTCATTCCAAAATAGTTGTGATTCGGGGCACTCACAGAAAATGTGGTACAATGTACCTTCATGACCGCAATTTCTCTAGCATTCTCTGCTCACTGCAGGAAAGCTTCTCACTAATTTAGAGGGCATATAGTACCACCTGGTTAGTACCTTACAGTGGGTTTGTAAAAGGTTAGCCGACGAAGTAGCCTTATTAGCCCACTCAAAAGCCATCACCCATTGTGGGAGAGAGAACTTCTCCTTCAGGTCCTTTCCCCAGTTTATCATATGGATCCTTTTTGTGCCTCCTATGTTTCCAGAAAGAGCATGTCCTAGTGAGGCATTTTTGTGTATTGAGACATTTGGAGAAAAGTAACATCATGACATCTGGGACAGTACAATCCTTCAGGCAGGAACTAAGCATGAAGGAGTGTACCTGACAATAGGAGTAGAAATTGTCAAAATCTAAATCACATTTTTCTCTAAGCCCGCTAAACGGGAGTATATTCCTTCCATCCAGGAGATCCAAAACAAATCTGATAACCTGTCCGCTCCACCCTCCAATGTTTAGGTTTGGGACAAAACATGTGAGTGCCTCTATGGCAGATCAAGGTGCTTCCTCCTAGGCATTGTTTAAATTTGTAACCACACAAGTTCCAGGCTTGGAGAGTCAAGAGCACAGGGGGAGATATGCTTTGTATATTGAAGAATGGGGACAACTTTGGGTAGAGAATACTAAGCACTGAGGGAAGAAGGGAGTCAAGGGGCTTATTCCTGTTAAGATATTTCTACATGATACTCCAAGTCAGATTTGGGGAGTCAATCAACCATGGGTTGGATTGATTAATGATAGTTGCTTGATAATATGAGTGTAGATTAGAGACTACCAGTCCTCCTTGTTTCTTGTGTAAGTATAAGATTGAGGCTGCTACTCTAGGTCTTTTGTTATTCCAGATAAAGCCCATTAATTGCTTCTGAAATCCTGCTTAAATAGATTGTGTGATTGGGCTTCCTAAAGTGTGGAAAAAGTATAAATTTTGGGTAATATTATCATCTTATAGAGCATCACTCTGCCGAACCAAAACTGATCTGTTTTTCCTAATCTATCCAGTTATCTTTAAATAGAGGAAAGCAGGGGGCCTAAGTTAATAGGTATGATATTCGTGAGTGGATAGCATAGCTTTATACCAAGGTATAAAATTGTTGATTGCCATTGAAAAAGAATTCTGTTTGGATGTCTGCTTTCAACAATGTGTCTACGTTGATACCCAATATTTGTGATTTATGTATATTCAAACTGTAATATGAAGCCTTGCCGAAATAATTTCCCTCACTTCTCTTAAAGAGTTTAGTGGGTCAGTTCGTGAGAGGAGCGCACCAATCTTGTGCTGTCTAAGCGGGAAACCCTTAACTTCAGGAGTAATTCTGAATAGTTCCGCCAACGGTTCAATAATAGAGATGAGCGAGCACCAAAATGCTCGGGTGCTCGTTACTCGGGTTGAAATTATCGCGATGCTCGAGGGTTCGTTTCGAGTAACGAACCCTATTGAAGTCAATGGGCGACCCGAGCATTTTTGTATATCGCCGATGCTCGCTAAGGTTTTCATTTGTGAAAATCGGGGCAATTCAAGAAAGTGATGGGAACGACACAGTAACGGATAGGGCAGGCGAGGGGCTACATGTTGGGCTGCATCGCAAGTTCCCAGGTCCCACTATTAAGCCACAATAGCGGCAAGAGTGCCCCCCCCCCCCCGCACTGTCAGCTTAAAGATCGTTCTCCTCTGCCACAGCAGTAACAGCTGTGGCAGAGAAGAATGATGTTAGCCCATTGAATTCAATGGAGCCGGCAATACAGCAGGTTCCACTGAAAGCAATGGGCTGCCGGCGTGCGCGGGATGAATTGTCGGGAAGGGCTTAAATATAGAAGCCCTTCCCTGCAATTCATCCAGAAATGTGTAAAAATAAAAAAAATATACCGGCGTATAAGGCGACGGGGCGTATAAGACGACCCCCCAACTGTCACCTTATACGCCGGGAATACAGCGGAGCAAAAAATAAAAATCACTACTCACTTCCCCCGGCGTTCTGCGGCGCTGCTGCAGGATGTCGTTCCCTCCTGGTCCCCGGCAGAGCATTGCTTTCTGGACGCAGGGCTTGAAATCCCCGCCTCCAGAAAACACACGTGCCTTCAGCCAATCACAGCCAATGACAATGATGTCATTGAATGGCTGTGATTGGCTGACGGCGTGTGTTAGCTAATCACAGTAGCTTTCTGGAGGCGGGGATTTCAAGCCCTGCGTCCAGAAAGCAATGCTCTGTCAGGGACCAGGAGGGAGCGACAGCCTGCAGCAGCGCCGCAGAACGCCGGGGGAAGTGAGTAATGATTTTTATTTTTTGCTCCGCTGTATTCCCGGTGTATAAGGTGACAGTTGGGGGGTTGTCCTATACGCCCCGACGCCTTATACGCCGGTATATACTTACCTTGTCCCGGCAGACGGAGTTCAGCACGGCCGGCCTACAGTGGGTGTGAAGGGGGTGTGAGTCAGACCTGCCCCCTGATTGGCTCAGCGCTGAGTCTGACTCACACCCCCTTCACACCCACTGCCGGCCGCCGCGGCTGAAATCCGTCTGCCGGGACAAGGTAAGTATATATATATTTTTTTTATTTTAACACATTTCTGGATGAATTGCAGGGAAGGGCTTATATATTTAAGCCCTTCCCGACAATTCATCCCGCTCATGCCGGCAGCCCATTGCTTTCAGTGGAACCTGCTGTATTGCCGGCTCCATTGAATTCAATGGGCAAACATCGTTCTTCTCTGCCACAGCTGTTACAGCTGTGGCAGAGAAGAATGATTTGTCTTCTATATGTTCTCAGTGAGGTCGGCGCTGCTGCCGCTGGCCCCATTGAGCGCATATAGAGAAGAGAACAGGAATCGCATATCGCAGATAGGTGCGATCTGCGATTTCTATGGCCTAAGAAGGACCGTTGGGGTTCTTGAAGCCTAAAATCACTCCTAACGCTCTCACTATAGCAGCTCCGGCATCAACAGCACTTTCCCTGAACTATGTCAGAATGCATCTGTGGCGAGCCGCGGGCGGGCAGATTTTAATACTCGGGTGACACCTGATCTCGCCAGCCACTCACTGCAGGGGGGTGGTATAGGGTTTGAACGTCGCAGGGGGAAGTTGTAATGCCTTCCCTGTCTTTCTATTGGCCAGAAAAGCGCGCTAACGTCTCAGAGATGAAAGTGAAAGTAGCTCGAACATCGCGTGGTACTCGTCTCGAGTAACGAGCATCTCGAACACCCTAATACTCGAATGAGTATCAAGCTCGGATGAGTACGCTCACTCATCTCTATTCAATAATCATTATAAATATGAGTGGGGAAAGAGGGCACCCCTGGTGGGTTCCATTGGTTATCTGGAAGGAAGCGGATAGGGCCCCATGTACCAAAACCCTGGCTGATGGTGTAGAGTAAAGGGCTCAATTTGCCTGCAGGAATTTTTCTCCTATTCCAAATCTCTGTAGGGTGATAAAAACAAACCCCCAATGGATTCTATTGATTGCCTTCTCTGCATCCAGGGCAAGGATGAGAAAAGGCACCCGACTCGACCCCATGGCTGCAATAAGATTCAGTGTCTTTCTCGTGCCATCAGCTGCCTGTGTACCCTTGGTAAATCCTACCTTGTCATTATGTATTATATCTGGCAACATTTCAAGAAGTCTTGAGACTAAAATTTGGGAATATATTTTAGTATCTGGGTTTAGGAGTGATATCAGTCTGTAATTGGCTAGAATTTCGAAGAATTTCCCCAGTTTAGGAATAAGGACTATAGTAGCTTGTAATATCTCTTCTGGAAGATTTCCTGTAGTCATGGTTTCATTAAAGGTGGAAGTAAGGTATGGGGACAATACAGAGAAAAATATTTTGTAGTATTCATTTGAGAACCCGTCCACACCAGGAGACTTAAAGGGGTTGTCCCGCGGCAGCAAGTGGGTCTATACACTTCTGTATGGCCATATTATATTTTCACTTACCTGCTCCGTTGCTGGCGTCCTAGTCTCCATGGTTGCCGTCTAATTTTCGCCGTCTAATGGCCAAATTAGACGCGCTTGCGCAGTCCGGGTCTTCTGCTTTTCTCAATGGGGCTCCGTGTAGCTCCGTGTAGCTCCGCCCCGTCACGTGCCAATTCCAGCCAATCAGGAGGCTGGAATCGGCAATGGACCGCACAGAAGCCCTGCGGTCCACCGAGGGAGAAGATGTCGGCGGCCATCTTCACCGGGTAAGTAAGAAGTCACCGGAGCGCGGGGATTCAGGTAAGCTGTTCTTTTTTAACCCATGCATCGGGGTTGTCTCGCGCCCAACGGGGGGGGGGGGGGGTTGGGGGGGGGGTGGAAAAAAAAACGGTTTCGGCGCGGGACAACCCCTTTAACATTTTTTAGGACCCCAATAGACTTCAAACAATGATATGGGTTTATCTACAGTAATTCTTCTTAGACAGCTCCATTTTCTTTAGAAAGTCATTTATAATAATTGAGTTTAGCTGGGGAGTATAGGGGTCATCTTTCTGGTGGTACAAGTTGGCATAAAAAGTTTTGAATCCTCCTTTATTTGTTTGGGATGTGATACTTTAATCGTGGGGTTATCTGGTTTGACAACTTAGGCAATTTTAACCTTCACATAATGTTGTTTTGTAAGATTAGACATTCATTTTGAAGGTTTGTCAAAGCAGAAATAGTAGCTAGCTCACAGGTAGTCACGGTTTTATTATATTCTTCTACCAAGATTGATCTCAAAGTGTGCCTTAATGTCATTAATTCTTCTGTGTATTCATTTGAATGGAAATTTTGTACAATTTTTTCTTGTTTCTGAATTCTAATTCAAGTTTTAAATATAAAGGTGAATGGTCTGACCAAGTAGTCCTGCCTATTACAGATGTTAGGGTTATTAGAAGGGTCCATTTGTCGACTAGGAAAAGGTAAATACGAGAAAATGTTTTGTGGCGTGGGGAGTAAAAGGTATATTCTTTAAATGAAGAGTTAAGACACCTGAAAGTGTGATACAAGGCCTCTTTGTGAAGCTAGGTGTGGAGAGTGGGGGAGGTCTATTACAGGATGTGGAGTCCACTGTTTTGTCTGGGATGATGTTAAAAGCTCCACATATTACTAATTTCGCTTTTTGGATTTTCCTGATTTTCTTTAAGACTTTATTTAGGAAGGAAATCTGGACATTTTTGGGGGTGTATACATTTACTAGTGTAATTGGTTTCCCGTTTAAAATGCCCACTAGACTAAGATATCTATCTTTTAGGTCTGTCATTTGCTCTAGCAACAAATATTAAGATTCCCCCTGACTGCAATTAGAAGTCCTTCTCATTTTCTTTGCGCACATGACATATATTTGGGGGTATTTTTTATTAGTAAACTTCGGGCAGGCTCTTCCTGAGAAGTGGGTCTCTTGCAGACACGGCACATCTGCTCTGGACGCATTTGCGTCTTTCCATATCATCGCCCTTTTGAAAGGGGAATTTGGCCCCTTCGTATTTTGCAATAGAATCTTAATCGACATGTTGAGTTGGGACAAAATGAGTTAAATTGGGAACCAAGTACCTGGCAGCGCGTAAGGAACACATATTAGCAATACTAACAATCAGTGAACCGAAAGTAAGGCAGTTATCTATCAAGGTTGTTGCAAGAGATAGTTGATAGATATGTGTACGAGCCTGGAAAATAAAACATATAAACCAAACAATTGAAGGATCAGGTATTAACAACCACTTTTTTTTGGGAGGAATCAGTAAAAGTTCGCCTGGCAGTCTTATCCATTTGCACTAGTTATATCCCAACAGCTGCAAGATGGTCGCACAAAGCAACATATGATATAGAAAAGCTTCATTAAGAAGGATTGCGTGACCAGCCCTTGGGGGTTTTATGAATGCATCAGGTTAGAATCTTGTGATTTCTCTGAGGTAGGTATGTTCCATGATTTCAG